>NW_027274405.1:0-38013 GCF_030028105.1 Mobula birostris
TCCAAAGCCCTGGCTCAGCGAGTGTCGCGGCAGTCTGCAATCGAATGCAAGATGGCTTGTCTTCTGCCGAGCGAACACTGGGGTAGCACCGGTTCCAGCCTGGACACCGCGCCACCCCCGTGGCGTGCACAGACACCAAAGCTGTAACAGGCGACACTGCGGCAAGGCCACACAGCCCCCCGCCATTCTTCCCTGTCGACTGCCGATAATTCAGTGAACCGGACTTGCAGCATTTCACATTAACAATGTCCAACAGGCTCTTGCAATCACAAGAAAAGCAACTGAGTCAATCACTGGTTGTTTGGCTGCACCCTGCCTGCGCATTGATTCCTCCAACACTCCTGTAATGAAGGCAGCAGCGAGTACCTCACTGACGGGGTAGACCCTCAGTACTGGGACTTTATTCAGGGAAGGTATGACAGAGGCTCGAAGTTCAAAACAAATTTATTGTCATAGTACATATATATCACCACATAGGATGCTGAGATTAATTTATTTTGTGGGCAGACTCATTAAATCCAGCGTAGAATACTAACCACGATAACCAGTGAAAGACTGCACCAACTCGGACGTTCAACCAGTGTGAAAAAGACAACAAATTGTGCAAATACATAAATAAATAATCTATAAATAATGGTAACATGAGATGAAGAGTCTTTGAAAGTGAGTCCATAGGAACATTTCAGTGATGAGGCAAGTGAAGTTTTCCCCTCTGGTTCAGGAACCTGATGGTCGAGGAGTAATGACTGTTCCCGACCCTGGTGGTGTGAGCCCTGAGGCTCCTGTTCCTTCTTCCTGACGGCAGCAGTGAGGAGAGAGCCTGGCCTGGGTGGTGGGGGGTCCCTGGTGATGGATGCTGCTTTCCCGCAGCAGCGTTTCATGTGGACGTACTCAATGGTGGGGTAGGCTTTACCCATGAGACCATAAGATACAGGAGCAGAATAAAGCCGCTTGGCCCGTCAAGTCTGCTCCACCATTTCATCGTGGCCGAGTCCACTACTTTTTGTAGGGCTTTCTGTTCGAGGGCATTGGTGTTCCCCTGCCAGGCTGTGATACACTCTCCACCACACATCTAAAGAAGTTTCTCAAAGTTTCAGATGTCATGCCAAATCTTTGCAGACTCCTGAGGAAGTACAGGTTCTGCTGTGCTTTCTTTGTCTTTGTGATGGCATTTGCAGGGCCCAGGACAGATCCTCCAAAATGATAACAGGGAAGAATTTAAAGTTGTTGACACTCTCCAACTCTGATCCTCTGACAGACCTCTGTTATACAAAATGATGAGGGGTATAGACTGGGTCAATACGTAAATGCCTTTTCCCCTCAGGTTGGGCGAGACTAGAACTGGAGGTTCAGGGTGAAAGGTGAAATGTTTAAGGAGAATTTGAGAGGGTTTTTCTTCATTCAGAGGTTTCTGTGAATGTCCAACAAGCTGCCAACGGAAATAGTGGATGTGGGTTCAGTTGTAACATTTAAGGGAAGTTTGGACAGGTACATGAATGAGAGAGATATGGAGGCTATAGTCTGGGTGTGGATAGAAACCACCAGGCTAGCACAGACTCGATGGGCCAAAGGGCCTGTTTCTGTGCTAGTAGTACTCTATGACTCGTGAGGAAATAGAGGTCTTGCTGAGCTTTCTTGTCCCGTGATGACCTGGTAGTGGGACCAGGACAGACTGTTGGTGACATGAAACTTGCAACCTCTCAACCTCAGCGCTGTCTCCCAGTGTTCACTCAGCAGAAGACAAGCCACCTTGCTTGTGATTGTAGACTGCCTCAACATCCATGGACTCAGGGTCTTGGGCTATACTGTGACTGCATTTTACTGATATCTTTATATGTGCTTTGTGCTGTGCGTGACCGTTGGTATTGCGTTTTGCACCTTGGTCCCAGAGTAACGCTGTTTCGCTTGGCTCTATTCATGGGCATTTGTGACAAAGAAACTTTGACTTGAACTATTCACCCTTTCCCTATAACTCAGGGTCTCTAGTCCCGGTACCATAGTTTATTTTGCTGACATTGTGGGGAATGTTTGTCATCATGGCAACATGTCACTAAGCCCTCTGTCTCCTTCTGGTTCTCCGACTGATTGTTATTTGAGGTTTGGCCCACTATGGTGGTGTCATCGCAAACTTGTAGTTGGGGTTAGAGCAGAGTCTGCCCACGTTGTCCTGAGGACACGGAGCGGAGTGGGGGCTGAGACCACAGTCCGATGGAGCACCTGTATTTTGAATGGTTTTGGGGAAGTAACGAGGAGGATAGGGGAGGGGGTGAGTTGTGGGAAGCTGTGAGGGTCAGTGTGAGCAGGTTGTGACCCCCCCCTTCCTCTTCGTCCTCTCCCCTCAGTTACCGGAGGCTCCTGGACCAGCTGGTGACCCTGGTGAAGCGGAACCCAAGGGTGGGGCTGGTGGCAGCCACACACAATGAGGGATCAGTCCAATACCTTCTCAATAGGTACAGACCCTCCTACCCTCCCCTCCACTGAGGGATATCCCTCAATTCTCCCCTCTCCTCCTTGCACTCGCCACCCTCCATCTTCTCCTTCCCTCGTCGGATGATCCTTCTCCATCCCTCCACTTCCTGAGGTATGTTCCTCTCTCATCCCCTCCCCTTCATGAGAGACACTCTCTACCGTCCCCTCCTCTTCCACCCTCTGAGGGACGTCCCTCCTCCATCCGTCATCCCCCCGCTCTCCCACCCATCTCTGTATTTCTCCCTCCCACCCACTCTGCCCGTAATCTCTAACCTGCTCTTGCCCTCTCCCACCCCGTCTCCTCCCCCTCAGTCTCTCCTGCCCCCCCCATTCATTCTGTCTTCTCCCCTCACAGGATGGAGGCGCTGGGTCTCGGCAGGGACTGTGGGATGATTCACTCTGCCCAGTTACTGGGAATGTGTGACCACGTCTCCCTCACCCTGGGTATGTATAAACTCCTCGGCAAACTCCCTCTCTCCACTCCCCCGTCTCTCCCTCCTATCATCTCTTCTCCTGTCAATTCCTCTCCTCTCCTCTGCCTCCCTCTTCCCTCTCTCACTCCCCTCATTCCTCTCTCTTTACCCCCAATCTCTACCCCTCTCCTTCTCCTCTCTTTCTCACCCTCCCCCCCACCTCCCCCACCCCACCGCACCAAAACACCAATGTGGCTGGGGGTGGGGGAGCACTGGTGCCTCGCGCTCTTCTGGTCTGAGTGTGAAAGGAGGGTCTAGCTGAACGTCTGACTAGAACGCTCCACTGTGATGTACCGAGATGAGTTACCTGTGTGGAAAATATGATCCATTTCCCTTCGATTTTTTATTAATGTCACTTTTACTGGGATTCCTTCCTTCAAATGTTCAGAGTGGTTACTCCCTCCTCACCTCTAGAATTTGCTTTCTGGTTCACGTCTGAATTGAATCAGTTATCAGTCGCAGAACCAAGTGAATTTAAGAAGATAAGAGTGGTGAGACTCGGTAACAGACCGCTGGAAAACAACACTGGAGATATAGTAATGGGGACAAAGAAAAGACAAATGAACTGAATATACATTTTTGCACAGTCTTCACTGTGGAGAGACACTAGGTCCTCTTAAAGACCACTGGAGCTCCCAATTCATAGAGCCATAGGAAATGGTCAAGGTTGTTAATGTCTGTTTCCCCCTGGAGAACAACACGGATCCCAAAGAAATGAAGTCAAGGACCATATGCAGATCACAAGGAAGGAGATGTTTGAAGTTCATTAATGTGGCCAAATCCCTGGGGCTTGACCAAGTGCACAGCCAGACTTTTGTATAGATATTTGCTTTGCCATTAGCCAGTGTTGAAATTCACAGGACTTGCAGAGTGGCTCATGCTGTCCAATCATTGGAGAAGGGAGGCAAGGCCAGGCCAGTGAACCACAGGGGATTTACTGGAGCGAGTTCTGAGCAACAAGATCTAGCTGCAGTTGGATATTCAAGACCCGATCATGAATCGTCAGTACGGTCTTGTCCATAGGAGGTCATGTCAGATGAATCTTTTAGAGTTTCTGAAGAGGGTTGATGAAGGATAATATCTGTATGGATTTCTAGTAAGGAGTTTGACAATATCCTGCAAGGCAGGCTGATATGGAAGGTTCATTTGCGAGGGATTTGGGGAGAGCTACTGAGACGGATTCTGATAGGAAGCAGAGGGTGATGGCTGAAGGTCGACTCTCCATCCGGAGGCCTGTGCCTACCGGGATGCCCGAGGGATCAGTATTGATTATGTAAATGATTTGGATGTGTGGAATGATTAGCCAGTCTGCAGATGATACTAAATGAGAGGGTTGCCGACGCTGAAGCAGGTTACAATGAATTCCAAAAAGATCTTGATCAGTTGGGGAGATGGGCTGCCGAATGGCAAATGGATTTCAACTTGGGGAAGTGAGAGGTGATGCATTTTGGGCAGTCAAACCAGGGTACAGTTCACTGAAAGCTGCCACCCAAGCAGACGGAGGGGTGAAGGAGGTGCTTAGCACACCGGTCAGCATCAATCAGGGCACCGAGTTTAAGAGCTGGGACAGGTCACAGGTGTGATGCACTCAGAGTATTACGTACAGTTTTGGTTATAGGGAAGACATTGTCCCGCTGTGGAGCGCACAGAGGAGATTAGTGAGGATTCTACCTGGGCAGGAGGGCTGCAGTTACAGAGGAGAGCTTGTCCACACTCGATCTTTATTTCTGCGGGGGAAGGATTGAGGGGTGGAGCGTAGGAGATTGAAAGGTGATCTTATAGGTTTATAAAATCACAAGAGGTGTGGAGAAGACGGGTGGTCACAGGTTTTCCCCAGGGGTGGGGAGTGCAAGACTAGAGGGTACAAATACAAGACGAGGGGAGGTCTGAGGGGTAACAGAGGGTAGGAAGAACCTGGAATGAGCTGCCAGTGGTAGGAAGGCTGTAATTGTGAAATTTAAGGGGCATTTGGATAGGAACATGGAGGAGAGAGGGCTTTGGATGGTTTTAGAATGAACACAAGCAACAGGGATAAGCAGGCATGAGGCAGGGGTCAGTATGGACCGGATAGAACGAAGGGCCAGTTTCTGGGTTGTATTTCTCTATGATTCCATCATCACTGTTTCTCCCCCATCTCCCCTCCCTGCTTCACCACCCACAGGGCGAGCTGGCTACTCGGTCTACAAATCCGTCCCGTATGGAGATGTGCCGTCTGTCATTCCCTACCTGATCCGAAGAGCCCAGGAGAACCAGTCGGCGCTGAGGGGTCTCCGCCGCGAGAGAGAGCTGCTCAGGGGCGAGCTCAGCCGGCGCCTCCTGCTCGGGAGGGGGGTGCAGGGCTGACAGAGTGAGGAGCGAAAGATGTCCCCTCTCTCACCAACCACAGACCTCTGACCCATTCCCCTCCCTCACCAACCACTGACCTCTGACCCATTCCCCTCCCTCCCAGACTGACCACTGACTCCTGACCCATTCCCCTCCCTCACCAACCCCAGACCTCTCAGCCATTCCCCTCCCTCCCAGACTGACCACTGACCCCTGACGCCAGTCACCCCCAGACCGACCTCTAACCTCTGACCCCAGTTACCCCCAGACCGACCTCTAACCTTGGACAGTCCCAGACCAACCCCAGACCGCTGAAGATTGAATAAAGATGGACTTCAACCCTGCGTCTGGTGTTGCGTGTTACTGTGGGGGATGAGATGGGGAGGGGTGAGGGGAAATGGAAGGGATGGGGGGGGTGAGAGGTCGGCAGAGGGGGAGAGGAGAGAGCAGGGATGAGGCTGGCTGAGGGGGAGAGAAGAGGATTGGGGGGAATGGACTCAACTCACCTTCCCCTTCCCCCCATCCGGTGCGTGTGAACCCCGGTGACCCCCTCCCCTTTCATCCAGTCTGTGGGACCCGCCCCTCTTCCTTTCCCCTCCTCCCCCTCCCCCTTCCCCCCGGGTCTGTGTGATCCCCCCTCCCCTCCCCACCCCACCCCTCCCCTCCCCATCCTACCCCACCCCTCCTCTCCCCTCTCCCCCCGGGTCTGTGTGACTCTCCCTCCCCAGCCCCCCGATCTGTAACCTCCTCTCCTCTCTCCCGGGTCTGTGTGACTCCCCCACCCCCCGGTCTGTGTGATCCCCCTCCCCTCCCCACCCCACCCCTCCTCTCCCCTCTCCCCCCGGGTCTGTGTGACTCTCCCTTCTCCCTGGGTCTGTGTGACTCCCCCTCCCCACCCCCTCCGATCTGTAACCCCCCCTCCCCACCCCTCCTCTCCTCTCTCCCGGGTCTGTGTGACTCTCCTTTCGCCTCCCGTCCCCACCCCGCCCGCGGATCAGGTTCCAGGGTCAGCTGGCTGTCGCGGTGTAAAGGTCGGCGGCGAGAGGAGGGGGGAGGCGGGCGGCTGACGGACCGTCGCACTCGGACAGACAGACAGACACAGCCGGCCGCAGCTCCGGGGATCCGCCGAGACGCTCCACAGACGTCCAGATATGTCGGCCGAGACTCCGTGAGTTTGCTGGGGGGGGGGGGGAACCATAACGGGACGGTGATATAACTCAGCACTCTCACGTTCCCTGCTCTCTCTACACCACAACCCTCCAACTCCGTGCCATTTCTCCCCCTCCCCCCTCTTTCCCCTCCCCTCCCCGCTCTTCTGCCCCCGCTCTCATTCCCCTCCCTTCTCCCCTCCACTCTTTCCCCCTCTCCCCTTCCCCAAACCCCTTCCTGTCTCCCTTCCCTTCCCCCTCCCCCTCCCCCCACTCTCTCCACCCCTCTATTCCTCCCCCTTTTCCCCACCTGTCTCCCACTCTCTCTGCACCTCACTCTCTACACCCCCCCTCACTTTGGCTCTCTCTGCCCTGAATCTCCTGCCCTGAATCTCCTGCCCTGAAACTCCAGCCCTGAATCTCATGCCCTGAAACTCATGCCCTGAATCTCATGCCCTGAATCTCATGCCCTGAATCTCATGCCCTGAAACTCATGCCCTGTCTGCCCTCACTGAACACCCCCCCATCCAGGGCCTCCGTGGAACGCTACCGAGCCGCCATGTTGCTCAGTGCGGCAGGCGATTCGCTTGGATACCGGAACCAACGATGGGAATACTGTGAGAGTGGTCCCCAGATTCACCAGGAGCTTGTCGAGCTAGGAGGTGTCTATGCCATTGAAGTCCGTCTCCCCGACTGGAGGGTTAGTGATGACACCGTGTTACATCTTGCCACAGCAGAGGCACTGAACTCAGGTCAGTGACTGTGGGAGGGAGTTTCACTCTGTGTCTGACCCCAGGAGTGTGTGATGGGACGGTGTGGAGGGAGATTCACTCAATGTCTGACCAAGGAATCTGTGATGGGACGGTGTGGATGGAGTTTCACTCTGTGTCTGACCCTGGGAGTGTGTGATGGGACGGTGTGGAGGGAGTTTCACTCTGTGTCTGACCCTGGGAGTGTGTGATGGGACGGTGTGGAGGGAGATTCACTCTGTGTCTGACCCCGGGAGTGTGTGATGGGACGGTGTGGAGGGAGTTTCACTCTGTGTCTGACCCCGGGAGTGTGTGATGGGACGGTGTGGAGGGAGCTTCACTCTGTGTCTGACCCCGGGAGTGTATGATGGCACAGTGTGGAGGGAGATTCACTCTGTGTCTGACCCCGGGAGTGTGTGATGGGACGGTGGGGAGGGAGATTCACTCTGTGTCTGACCCCGGGAGTGTGTGATGGGACGGTGTGGAGGGAGATTCACTCTGTGTCTGACCCCGGGAGTGTGTGATGGGACGGTGTGGAGGGAGTTTCACTCTGTGTCTGACCCTGGGAGTGTGTGATGGGACGGTGAGGAGGGAGCTTCACTCTGTGTCTGACCCCGGGAGTGTGTGATGGGACGGTGTGGAGGGAGCTTCACTCTGTGTCTGACCCCGGGAGTGTGTGATGGGATGGTGTGGAAGGAGATTCACTCTATGTCTGACCTCGGGAGTGTGTGATGGGACGGTGTGGAGGGAGATTCACCCTGTGTCTGACCCCGGGAGTGTGTGATGGGACGGTGTGGAGGGAGTTTCACTCTGTGTCTGACCCTGGGAGTGTGTGATGGGACGGTGAGGAGGGAGCTTCACTCTGTGTCTGACCCCGGGAGTGTGTGATGGGACGGTGTGGAGGGAGCTTCACTCTGTGTCTGACCCCGGGAGTGTGTGATGGGATGGTGTGGAAGGAGATTCACTCTATGTCTGACCTCGGGAGTGTGTGATGGGACGGTGTGGAGGGAGATTCACCCTGTGTCTGACCCCGGGAGTGTGTGATGGGACGGTGTGGAGGGAGATTCACTCTGTGTCTGACCCCGGGAGTGTGTGATGGGACGGTGTGGAGGGAGATTCACCCTGTGTCTGACCCCGGGAGTGTGTGATGGGACGGTGTGGAGGGAGATTCACTCTGTGTCTGACCCCGGGAGTGTGTGATGGGACGGTGTGGAGGGAGATTCACCCTGTGTCTGACCCCGGGAGTGTGTGATGGGACGGTGTGGAGGGAGATTCACTCTGTATCTGACCCTGGGAGAGTGTGATGGGACGGTGTGGAGGGAGATTCACTCTATGTCTGACCCCGGGAGTGTGTGATGGGACGGTGTGGAGGGAGATTCACTCTGTTCCTGACCCCGGGTGTGTGTGATGGGATGGTGTGGAGGGAGATTCACTGTGTCTGACCCTGGGAGTGTGTGATGGGACGGTGGGGAGGGAGCTTCACTCTGTGTCTGACCCCGGGAGTGTGTGATGGGACGGTATGGAGGGAGTTTCACTCTGTGTCTGACCCCGGGAGTGTGTAATGTGTTGTATGTTGCTGTTTCTTGTGATGAAGATGTTCAGAATTCGGGAATGAGGCATAAACCTGTTGTGTACAATTGTTTTGCTGAAACGAAGGAATGAGGAAACAATCAGAGAATAAAGAGATAGTTGTCGTCTCGCAGAAACCAGGTCCGAGTGTAAAATGACAATATTGCAGTGACCATAATTAACCACTGAAATTGGCAGGTACAGGTGATGTGGCACCTATTGCAGGAGAACTTCGAAGCAGTTATACCATAATGGCTGGAATTTCCCTGAACAATTAAACACGCCTAGATGATTGATTCTGTCAGAAACCTCAAAGCAGGTGGTCTTGATAGAACTGACATTGTGTTGGGAAGACCGGATTGAGGAGGTGTTTAAATGTAAGAAAGCCAAATACCAGGAGCTGGTAGAGCAGTGCCAGGGTCAGGTGGAGAGAATGATGTGAGCCTATAGAGGTCGGGGGTGGATATTTCGCTGGCTGCTCATGTGTAGAACCTACTCTGTCCTAGGCATTACAGGGGATGCAAAGAAGAGTCATCAGGACCGTCACCGAGGCTACTGAGTGAGCCTCCAGATGGTTATGTATCAAGAGATGCAGCCCATGGACCAATGCTACTGGGACTCAAGCCAGGGCCTGATCAACCCTGGCTGGGTCACCTGGGTGAGAGTGTTTAATGTTGAACGACCATAAACACACTGATGACCCCGGGTTACATCACTGATGATATGTCCCAGTACATCCTAGGATGTATCTCAGCATGATTATATAAGACAGAAGTGATTACAGGAATGTTAAATTACAAGAAAATAACAAGTCAACTCTCCATTGCAACATTCCCTCCTTTGATTCTAAATAACACATTTAGAATCATTATATCAAAAATTTTCAGAAGCAGAAAAACTTGTGCTGCCCCACATCAAGTATAAACCTTAATCAAAAATTCACCCTGACTGAATGATCAAAAGGTGTTTATAGAATTATGTCAGTCAGGTTCATTGGTATTTATGAGTTGGTATACCTTGAGTAACACACACAGAGTGCTGGAGGATCTCAGGCTGTGTCTATGGAAATGAGTAAAGAGTTGGATGTGAAAGATAAAGTGCCTGAGAGGAAGAAGTTTGATATGAGAGGAGAGTAGATCACAGGGGAAGGGGAAGGAGGAGCAGCATCAGGGAGAAGTGAGATGAGGGAAGCGGCCAGAGGGGGGAATACAAGAAGAGGGAGGGGAGAAGGGAAATATTTTTTACCGGAAGGAGAAATCGATGTTCGTGCCATCAGGTTGGAGGCTCCTGCACCCTGAGTGTGGCCCCATCACAGCAGAGGAAGAGGTCATAGACAGTCATATCCGAATGGGAATAAGAATAGGAATTAAATGGTTGGCCACTGGGAAGTAGTATTTTTGTGCATTCACTCAGGTTAGTTTGCAGAGTTCTGTTAACGATGGTATTTGTACAAGTCATGAAGGGAGCTGTGATAAGATGCTCCATTGTGAATATTATGACTTGTAATATCGAGCAACCCCAGTTTCCCGGATTTAATTGAATCCTGTCAAATTCCCTCCATCTGCTTGATGGATCTTAGCTGCTTCTTTATGAACATCATCAGTTAAATTAGTTATGTCTTCGAGGTTGTCGGGTATGTAGGTAGGCATTCCATGCCTATTCACCCCCCCCACTGCTAAGAGATCAAATGCTGTACGATTTTGCAGAACCATCTTGTGCGTGGAGGCCTTTTCTGCTGTTGCTTTCTGTAAGGCACTGACTGTGTCATCACTGCAACAACATTGTCAATGAGACAAATTGGGTGGGGATACAGAAACATCAGATTAAACGTGGTGTGCAGTAGTTAATGATTCTGTGCGACATCGTCTGGCTGGTTAGTAATTTTCTCACTGTAGCCCAGCAGTGTAGGGCTGGGGCAGCACTCACAGACGGACTAAGCACAGAGCCTGTTGTACTCGTCAGATACAACTTTAGCTCGCTTGCAGTGGCTGGCGTGCGTTTGCACATTTACCTCTGCTTTCACCACCCAGCTGCTAATTAACAGCACTTGATACCGACCTTCCCACCCAGTACTCAGCGGCTCCTTCTGTGTTTTTTATCAGGGCCCGCTCACCCGGGATCAAGGCATGTCTTTGTTTCGTTTATCAGGGCCCGCTCACCCGGGATCAAGTCATGTCTTTGTTTCATTTGACCTCACCAAGCAGCAGACTGGGCAGTTTGGGAGAGTTTCACACAATAGTTAACATAACTTCTGCCATCTCCAACGGGATCCCACCACTAAGCACATCTTTCCCTCCCACCCCCTGCTTTCCGCAGGGATCGCTCCCTACGCAACTCCCTTGTCCATCCCTCCCCCTCCTGTCTTCTCCTATCATTTCGGATCTCCTCCTCCCCCTCCCACTTTCAAATCTCTTACTAACTCTTCCTTCAGTTAGTCCTGACGAAGGGTCTCGGCCTGAAACGTCGGCTGTACCTCTTCCTAGAGATGCTGCCTGGCCTGCTGCATTCACCAGCAACTTTGATGTGTGTTGCATGAGTTAACTAAACTCTCTGCCATTACATGTATATTGACCTCTCTGAGATCAGGAGGTCCTGTTACTACCTCTTATGTCTTAACATAAGAGCAGAATTAGGCCATTCGGTCACAGTTTAAGGATAAAGGGGAAGCCTTTTAGGACCGAGATGAGGAAAAACTTCTTCACACAGAGAGTGGTGAATCTGTGGAATTCTCTGCCACAGGAAACAGTTGAGGCCAGTTCATTGGCTATATTTAAGAGGGAGTTAGATATGGCCCTTGTGGCTAAAGGGATCAGGGGGTGTGGAGAGAAGGCTGGTACAGGGTTCTGAGTTGGATGATCAGCCATGATCGTACTGAATGGCGGTGCAGGCTCGAAGGGCCGAATGGCCTACTCCTGCACCTGTTTTCTATGTTTCTATTAAGTCTGCCTTGCCAGTCCATCATGGCTGATTTATTCTCCCTCTCAACCCCAGTCTCCTGCCTTCTCCCCGTAACCTTTGATGCCCTGACTAATCAAGAACCGATCAAACTCAGCTTTAACTATTCCCAGTGACATGGCCTCACAGCCATCTGGGGCAATTACCTCTGGCTATATAAATTCCTCCTCATCTCCGTTGTAAAGGGACATCCCTCTATTCTGAGGCTGTGCCCTCTGGTCCCAGACTCCCCCATTGTAGGAAACATCCTGTCCATGTCCACACTATCTAGACCTTTCAGCGTTTGGTAGGTTTCACTGAGATCCCCCCTCATTCTTCTAAATTCCAGGGAGTACAACGGCAGTGAGGGTGGAGGAAGGTAGCAGCAATGAAGTGTCCCCAGTTACCTTGCATTCCATGCCACTGGAATGGTCCGGCTCAGATAGCACACGTCCATCGGGGTCAGGGTCAGATAGAACACGTCCATCGGGGTCAGGGTCAGATAGAACACATCCACCCGGGTCAGGGTCAGATAGAACACGTCCATCGGGGTCAGGGTCAGATAGCACACGTCCATCGGGGTCAGGGTCAGATAGAACACATCCACCCGGGTCAGGGTCAGATAGAACACGTCCATCGGGGTCAGGGTCAGATAGAACACATCCACCCGGGTCAGGGTCAGATAGAACACGTCCATCGGGGTCAGGGTCAGATAGAACACATCCACCCGGGTCAGGGTCAGATAGAACACGTCCATCGGGGTCAGGGTCAGATAGAACACGTCCATCGGGGTCAGGGTCAGATAGCACATGTTTGTCCAGGCAAGATAGCACCAATGGAGGGGAATAAACAGTTGATGTTTATGGCTGAGACTCTTCCTCAGAAGGGTCTTGTCCTGAAACCTGGGCTGTTTATTTATCCAGAGATGCTGAGTTACTTCAGTATTTTAGACCATAGACCATAAGACATAGGAGCAGAATTTGGCCATTTGTGTCTGCTCTGCCATTCAATCATGGCTGATCCTTTCTTCCCCTCCTCAGCCCCACTCCCTGGCCTTCTCCCTATAATGCCGTGTCCAATCAAGAACCTATCAAGCTCTGCTTAAATACACCCCATGACCTGGCCTCCACAGCTGCCTGTGGTAATAAATTCCACACATTCACCACCCTCTGGCTAAAGAAATTGCTCTGTTTTAAATGGATGCTCCTCTATCCGGAGGCTGTGTCCTCTTATCCTAGATCCCCCCACCATGGGAAGTATCCTTTCCACATCTACTCTGTCTGGGCCTTTCAACATTTGAAAGGTCTCAATTAGATCCCCCCTCATCCTCCTAAATTCTAGTGAGTACAGACCCAGAGCCATCAAACGTTCCTTGTATGATAACCCTTTCATTCCTGGAATCATCCTTGTGAACCTCCTCAGGACCTTCTCCAGTGCCAGCACATCTCCTCTCAGATGAGGAGCCCAAAACTGATCACAATACTCAGGGTGAGGCCTCACCAGTGTCTTATAAAACCTCAGCATCAAATTCCTGCTCTTGTATTCTCGACCTCTTGAAATGAATGCAGAAGTTACATTTGCCTTCCTCACCACCAACTCAACTTGCAAGTTAACTTTTAGGGTGTTCTGCACAAGGACTCCCAAGTCCCTCTGCATCTGAGATTTTTGGATTTTCTCCTCATTTAGAAAATAGTCTGCACATTTATTTCTATTACAAGATGCATGACCGTGCATTTTCCAACATTTACCTCAAACAGTCTAACAGGAGGGAGCCATCATTTTCCTGGCTTTAGGTTGACTCACTACAGAGCCTAATGGCCGAGGGTAAGAATGACCTCATTATGGCACTCTGTGGAGCAGTACAGTTGTCTTAGTCTATTACTAAAAGTGCTCCAAGGTGTCGTGCAGAGGGTGAGAAACGTTGTCCGGAATTGACAGGATTTTCAATAGGGGTCTTTGTTCTACCACAGCCAGTTTGACTCCTATAACAGAGCCAAAGTTTCTAATCAGATTATTGAGTCTATTGGCATCACCCGTGTTGGTGCCATTGCCCCAGCACACCACCACATAGAAGATGGTTCTGGCAACAACAGACCGGTGGAACATGTGAAGGAGAGGCCTGCATTCTCCAAATGACCTCAGTCTCCTCAGGAAGTAGAGGCGACTCTGACCCTTCTCGTACACAGCCTCTGTGTTGGTGCTCCACTCAAATCTGTCATCCAGGTGCTCGTAGGTCCTCACCACATCCACGTCCTCAATAGTAACAGGGAGCAGTGCAGGCTCAGTCTTCCTAAAGTCCATCTCCATCTCCTTTGTCTCACTGATGTTGAGCTGCAGATGATTCAGCTTGCGCCATTTGACAAAGTTCTCCACCAGGGCCCTGTATTCACCCTCCCGTCCTCCCTTTATATACCCAACTACTGCTGAGTCATCACAGAATTTCTGCGGAAATTCTGACTCAGTGTTTTATCAGGGTAAACAGGAAGGGAGCCAATACAACCTGCTGTGGGACCCCGGTGCTGCTTATGGTCACGTCTGACACAGCTCTGAAGCTGCAAAGGACGACCTCCATGTCTGGTCTTCGTAGAAACAAACCCGTCAGCCTCTTACGGAAAAGCCACAGGAGTGGCTCCACGCAAACAGAGTACAACTCTCCGACATGGGGATTCCTGACGCAGTCCCGATGTACCCTCATTCCAAAATGAGGAGGGAGATTCACTCTGTGCCTGACCCTGGGAGTGTGTGATGGGTCAGTGTGGAGCGAGATTCACCCTGTGTCCAACCCCGGGGGTGTGTGATAGGACGGTGTGGAGGGAGTTTCACTCTGTGTCTGACCCCGGGGGTGTGTGATGGGACGGAGTGGAGGGAGGTTCACCCTGTGTCTGACCCCGGGGGTGTGTGATGGGATGGTGTGGAGGGAGATTCACCCTGTGTCTGACCCCGGAGGTGAGTGATAGGACGGTGTGGAGGGAGATTCACTCTGTGTCTGACCCCGGGAGTGTGTGATGGGACGGTGTGGAGGGAGATTCACTCTGTGTCTGACCCCGGGAGTGTGTGATGGGACGGTGCGGAGGCAGATTCACTCTGTGTCTGACCCCGGGAGTGTGTGATGGGACGGTGTGGAGGGAGTTTCACTCTGTGTCTGACCTCGGGAGTGTGTGATGGGACGGTGTGGAGGGAGATTCACGCTGTGTCTGACCTCGGGAGTGTGTGATGGGACGGTGTGGAGGGAGTTTCACTTTGTGTCTGACCCCAGGAGTGTGTGATGGGACGGTGTGGAGGCATTTTAACTCTTGTGTCTGACCCCAGGAGTGTGTGATGGGACGGTGTGGAGGGAGATTCGCTCTGTGTCTGACCCCGGGAGTGTGTGATGGGACGGTGTGGAGGGAGTTTCACTCTGTGTCTGACCCCCGGAGTGTGTGATGGGACGGTGTGGAGGGAGATTCACTCTGTGTCTGACCCCCGGAGTGTGTGATGGGACGGTGTGGAGGGAGATTCACTCTGTGTCTGACCCCGGGAGTGTGTGATGGGACGGTGTGGAGGGAGTTTCACTCTGTGTCTGACCCCCGGAGTGTGTGATGGGACGGTGTGGAGGGAGCTTCGCTCTGTGTCTGACCCCGGGAGTGTGTGATGGGACGGTGTGGAGGGAGATTCACTCTGTGTCTGACCTCGGGAGTGTGTGATGGGACAGTGTGGAGGGAGATTCACTCTGTGTCTGACCTCGGGAGTGTGTGATGGGACAGTGTGGAGGGAGATTCACTCTGTGTCTGACCTCGGGAGTGTGTGATGGGACGGTGTGGAGGGAGTTTCACTTCTGACCCCAGGAGTGTGTGATGGGACGGTGTGGAGGGAGATTCACTCTGTGTCTGACCCCGGGAGTGTGTGATGGGACGGTGTGGAGGGAGTTTCACTCTGTGTCTGACCCCGGGAGTGTGTGATGGGACAGAGTTGAGGGAGATTCACTCTGTGTCTGACCCCGGGAGTGTGTGATGGGACGGAGTTGAGGGAGATTCACTCTGTGTCTGACCCCGGGAGTGTGTGATGGGACGGTGTGGAGGGAGATTCACTCTGTGTCTGACCCCGGGAGTGTGTGATGGGACGGAGTTGAGGGAGATTCACTCTGTGTCTGACCCCGGGAGTGTGTGATGGGACGGTGTGGAGGGAGATTCACTCTGTGTCTGACCCCGGGAGTGTGTGATGGGACGGAGTTGAGGGAGATTCACTCTGTGTCTGACCCCGGGAGTGTGTGATGGGACGGTGTGGAGGGAGATTCACTCTGTGTCTGACCCCGGAAGTGTGTGATGGGACAGAGTTGAGGGAGATTCACTCTGTGTCTGACCCCGGGAATGTGTGATGGGACGGAGTTGAGGGAGATTCACTCTGTGTCTGACCCCGGGAGTGTGTGATGGGACGGTGTGGAGGGAGATTCACTCTGTGTCCCACAGGGAAGGAGGGCGATGATCTCATGCAGGAATTGGCGTTGCGATATGTGGAAGCGATGAAGGACATGGAGGGCAGGAAGCCGGGACCCACCAGCATCCTTGGTGAGATCCTCTCATATGCTATTCCCCCTTCCCACTCTCTCTCCACACCCCCCCCCCCCGAAATCAAGTACAACGAGATCTGGGTGTTCTTGTACATCAGTCACTGAAAGCAAGCATGCAGGTACAGCAGGCGGCGAAGAAAGCTAAAGGCATGCTGGCCTTCATAATAAGGGGTGTTGAGTATAGGAGCAAAGAGGTCCTTCTGCAGCTGTACAGGGCCCTGGTGAGACCACACCTGGAGTACTGTGTGCAGTTTTGGTGTCCAAATTTGAGGAAGGACATTCTTGCTATTGAGGGAGTGCAGCGGAGGTTCACAAGGTTAATTCCCGGGATGGCGGGACTGTCATATGTTGAAAGATTGGAGTGACTGGGCTTGTATACACTGGAATTTAGAAGGATGAGAGGGGATCTGATTGAAACATATAAGATTATTAAGGGATTGGACACGCTGGAGGCAGGAAGCCTGGGGGAGATCTTAAATAGGTTTTTTGCGTCTGTATTTACTAAGGAAGCTGGCATGAAATCTATGGAATTGAGGGAATCAAGCAGTGAGATCATGGAAACTGTACAGATTGAAAAGGAGGAGGTGCTTGCTGTCTTGAGGAAAATTAAAGTGGATAAATCCCAGGACCTGACAGAGTGTTCCCTCGGACCTTGAAGGAGACTAGTGTTGAAATCGCAGGGGCCCTGGCAGAAATATTTAAAATGTCGCTGTCTACGGGTGAAGTGCCGGAGGATTGGAGAGTGGCTCATGTTGTTCCGTTGTTTAAAAAAGGATCGAAAAGTAATCCGGGAAATTATAGGCCGGTGAGTTTAACGTCAGTAGTAGGTAAGTTATTGGAGGGAGTACTAAGAGACAGAATCTACAAGCATTTGGATAGACAGGGACTTATTAGGGAGAGTCAACATGGCTTTGTGCGTGGTAGGTCATGTTTGACCAATCTGTGGGAGTTTTTCGAGGAGGTTACCAGGAAAGTGGATGAAGGGAAGGCAGTGGATATTGTCTACATGGACTTCAGTAAGGCCTTTGACAAGGTCCCGCATGGGAGGTTAGTTAGGAAAATTCAGTCGCTAGGTATACATGGAGAGGTGGTAAATTGGATTAGACATTGTCTCGATGGAAGAAGCCAGAGAGTGGTGGTAGAGAATTGCTTCTCTGAGTGGAGGCCTGTGACTAGTGGTGTGCCACAGGGATCAGTGCTGGGTCCATTGTTATTTGTCATCTATATCAATGATCTGGATGATAATGTGGTAAATTGGATCAGCAAGTTTGCTGATGATACAAAGATTGGAGGTGTAGTAGACAGTGAGGAAGGTTTTCAGAGCCTGCAGAGGGACTTGGACCAGCTGGAGAAATGGGCTGAAAAATGGCAGATGGAGTTTAATACTGACAAGTGTGAGGTATTGCATGTTGGAAGGACAAACCAACGTAGAACATACAGGGTTAATGGTAAGGCACTGAGGAGTGCAGTGGAACAGAGGGATCTGGGAATACAGATACAAAATTCCCTAAAAGTGGCGTCACAGGTAGATAGGGTTGTAAAGAGAGCTTTTGGTACATTGGCCTTTATTAATCGAAGTATTGAGTATAAGAGCTGGAATGTTATGATGAGGTTGTATAAGGCATTGGTGAGGCCGAATCTGGAGTATTATGTTCAGTTTTGGTCACCAAATTACAGGAAGGATATAAATAAGGTTGAAAGAGTGCAGAGAAGGGTTACAAGGATGTTGCCGGGACATGAGAAACTCAGTTACAGAGAAAGGTTGAATAGGTTGGGACTTTATTCCCTGGAGCGTAGAAGAATGAGGGGAGATTTGATAGAGGTATATAAAATTATAGATAGAGTGAATGCAAGCAGGCTTTTTCCACTGAGGCAAGGGGAGAAAAAAACCAGAGGACATGGGTTAAGGGTGAGGGGGGAAAAGTTTAAAGGGAACATTAGGAGGGGCTTCTTCACACAGAGAGTGGTGGGAGTATGGAATGAGCTGCCAGACGAGGTGGTAAATGTGGGTTCTTTTTTAACATTTAAGAATAAATTGGACAGATACATAGATGGGAGGTGTATGGAGGGATATGGTCCGTGTGCAGGTCAGTGGGACTAGGCAGAAAATGGTTCGGCACAGCCAAGAAGGGCCAAAAGGCCTGTTTCTGTGCTGTAGTTTCTATGGTTCTATGGTTCATGTTCCTGCTGATGGGTGAGTCCAGAACCAGAGGCCACAGTTTAAGAATAAGGGGTGGACAATTTAGAATGGAGTTGAGGAAAAACTTTTTCACCCAGAGAGTGGTGGATATGTGGAATGCTCTGCTCCAGAAGGCAGTGGAGGCCAAGTCTCTGGATGCTTTCAAAAAAGAGATGGATAGCGCTCTTAAAGATAGTGGAATCAAAGGTTATGGGGATAAGGCAGGAACTGGATACTGATTGTGGATGATCAGCCATGATCACAGTGAATGGTGGTGCTGGCTCGAAGGGCCCAATGGCCTACTCCTGTACCTGTTGTCTATTGTCACTCTCTCTCTTTTCCCCTCCCCAAACAACTGTCCCAATCTCTTTACCCTTCAGACACTCAATGTGACTTCACTCCCGTCTCTCCCCACTCCCATTTTAGACCTGACACCCCCTCAGTGTTGGTTCTCTTCCCTCCGCAGGGACATCACAGCTGCGTCCTGGAGAGGTTGGAGGTCACCATATCCCCTTTAACCCCCGGGCCCAGGGGTGTGGAGCAGCCATGAGGAGCATGTGTATCGGTCTCCGGTCAGCAGGACGGGGCCGGGGGGGGAGGGGGGGACGGGGGGACGGAGGGGGTGGGAGAGGGTGAGGACGGATGGACAACAGGGGAGGGAGAGGATCATGTGAATCAGGCTCAGGTCAGGGGGGAGACTGGGGGTGGAGTTAGAGATTGGAGGAGGGGAGAAAGGGTGGGTGTGGGGTGAGGGCCATGTGTATCCGACTGATGGGGGGGCAGGGGTGATGGCCTTGGGGCAGGGGGTTGGTGATGGCTGTGAGGAGCAGCAATGACAAGCCCTGTGTGTCGGGCTGTCAGTGGGAGAGGGGTGGGGGGAGAGAGCAGAGTTGGGGGTGAGGTATGGAGGGATCTGGGTCTTACTGTCTGTTCCCCATCCACCAGGTTCCCAAGGGTATCGCAGCTGCTGGACCTGATTCGTGTCAGTGTGGAGAGTGGGAGGATGACCCACCATCATCCGACCGGTCCGTTCTGGACTAAGTCCTCCCCCCCCCCTCCCCTCCCCACTCCCCTCCCCCTCCCCCTCCCCATCTCCCCAGCTTTCCACCTTCCTCACCTTCACCCTATGGGTCAGTATGGGGATAAAATCCCTAGACTTCTCCCTCACCCCTCCTCCACTCCCCTCCCCCTCTCCCTTCCCACCTCCCCCTCTCTTCCCCCATCCTGCTTTTCCCCCTCCAACCTCACCCCCTCCCCTAGCTCTCCACTCTCCTCATTGGCCCCACTGGTCAGTTTTGGGATAAAACTCCCAGTCTCCTCCCTATTGTCTCTCCTCCCCTCCCCACCACTTTCCCCCGCTAATTCCCTCCCCATTCCCCTCTCCCCTCTCCCATTCCCTCCTCTCCCCTACCGCCCTCCCCTCTCCCCTACCCCATCCTCTCCACATCCCCTGCCCTTCCCACTCCTCTTTCTACCCCCTCCTCAGCCCCCTCACCCTCCACAACCCCCCTCCCTCCACAACCCCCCTCCCCTTCACAACCCCCCTCCCCTTCACAACCCCCCTCCCCATCCACATCCCCCTCCCCATCCACATCCCCCTCCCCATCCACATCCTGTTCCGCTCCACATCACCCTCTCCCACTCCCCTGCCCTCTGCCTCCCCATCGCCTCACTTCTGCCTCCTCTCTCCCTCTCTTTCATAAGACCAGAAGATACAGGAGCAGAATTGGGCCATTCGGCCCATCGAGTCTGTTCCACCATTTCCTCATGGCTGATCCATTTTCCTCTCAGCCCCAATCTCCTGCCTTCTCCCTGTGTCCCCTCGTGCCCTGACCAGTCAAGAATCTATCAACCTCTGCCTTAAATGTACAAGAAGAGCATCTGCACAGCTGCCTGTGGCAAAGCATTCCACAGATTCACCACTCTCTGGGGAATGAAATTCCTCCTCACCTCCATTCTAAAATGACACCCCTCTGTGTCCTCTGGTCTTAGACTCTCGTACCATAGGAAATATCCTCCTCACGTCAACTCTGTCAAGGCCTTTCACTACTGGAAAGGTTTCAATGAGGTCATAGAAACATAGAAAATAGGTGCAGGAGTAGGCCATTCGGCCCTTCAAGCCTGCACCGCCATTTGTTATGATCATGGCTGATCATCCAACTCAGAACCCCGCCCCAGCCTTCCCTCCATACCCCCTGACCCCCGTAGCCACAAGGGCCATATCTAACTCCCTGTTAAATATAGCCAATGAGGGAGTTACCAATGAGGTCACCCCTCATTCTTCTAAATTCTAGTGAATACAGGCCCAGAGACACCAAGCTCTCTTCATATGACAAGACGTTCAACCCTGGAATCATTCTTGTGAACCTCCTTTCAATCCTCTCCAGTTTCAGCACACCCTTTCTAAGATAAGGGGCCCAAGATTGCTCACGATACTCCCTCGTGCTGACTGGTCACTCCTCAACTCAGAGAGATTGCTGCAAAACTCTGCCTTTAAATTCTCGTTTGCTGTCCTGATTTAAAAAGTAGCTCTTTTCACTCAGCTCTGGGATGGGTTGCTCAACTTGTTCATTCTCTAACCTGCCACTCTCCTTTTTCTCCATTCTCTCTCTCTTCCTCCCTCCCTAACATTCTCCCTCTCTCTCCCACTCTAATGTTCTCTGACCCTCTCTCTCTCTCACTCTGTTCTCTGACCCTCTCTCTCCGACTCTAATGTTCTCTGACCCTCTCTCTCTCTCTCACTCTAATGTAATCTGACCCCCTCTCTCTCTCTTCCCCCTCTCCAGGGTACCTAGGTGCTCTCACCTCTGCGCTCTTCACCTCGTTTGCAGTACAGGGCCGCCCACCGGAGGAGTGGGGTGCGGCCCTCCTCGAGACCCTGCCCCTTGCCCAGGAGTACGTCCGCTCGTGTGGGATGGAAGTGCCGCAGAACCTCGACGCCTGGGACTTCTTCCCCGAGAAGTGGAGGTGGTGAGTGCATTCTCCACACAGAATGCCTGGCCCCTGCGACCGGAACGGGCTCTTCAACTCACAGTGACCACAACACAAAACTAAACATTCTTGTTAATTTTAATTGCTTTAATACTTTCAAGTGTAGCCCATGAGTAGCTCTTTTGCCAAAATGCCAGATGGCCTCTTGGCCATTTGAGCACGAGGGGTAAGATCGTAAAAGGTCATTTAAAACGTCAGAGGCAGTGGGTAGCCTGCAGCTCCTTTGGTGAAGATTTTGTGCTTATTGACACCATGTTAAAAGCTGAGGGCCCAGGCTGAGGGGCGTCTGAACATTTAAACTGTAAATATTAACCTCACAACTATATGCACTTGAAATCTCACCTGCTCACAAGTTCAGAGTTTAACACAAGAAGTGACCCTATTCCTACAGGCTTTCCAGAACTTGCAGAATTAGGGCCCTCTTATTCAGATTAAAATAAAATATTCTCATAGTTCATCTTTACACATTAAATGGAGGTTGGAGCTCACCCTGAGAAACCAACTAGACAGCAGGCTATTCTGGACTGGGGTTTGAGCAATGAGGAAGGGTTAATTAGCAATCTTGTCGTGAGAGGCCCCTTGGGTAAGAGTGACCATAATATGGTGGAATTCTTCATTAAGATGGAGAGTGACATAGTTAATTCAGAAACAAAGGTTCTGAACTGAAAGAGGGGTAATTTTGAAGGTATGAGACGTGAATTAGCTAAGATAGACTGGCAAATGACACTTAAAGGATTGACGGTGGATATGCAATGGCAAGCATTTAAGGATCGCATGGATGAACTACAACAATTGTTCATCCCAGTTTGACAAAAGAATAAATCAAGGAAGGTAGTGCACCCGTGGCTGACAAGAGAAATTAGGGATAGTATCAATTCCAAAGAAGAAGCATACAAATTAGCCAGAGAAAGTGGCTCACCTGAGGACTGGGAGAAATTCAGAGTTCAGCAGAGGAGGACAAAGGGCTTAATTAGGAAGGGGAAAAAAGATTATGAGAGAAAACTGGCAGGGAACATAAAAACTGACTGTAAAAGCTTTTATAGATATGTAAAAAGGAAAAGACTGGTAAAGACAAATGTAGGTCCCCTACAGACAGAAACAGGTGAATTGATTATGGGGAGCAAGGACATGGCAGACGAATTGAATAATTACTTTAGTTCTGTCTTCACTCAGGAGGACATAAATAATCTTCCCGAAATAGTAGGGGACAGAGGGTCCAGTGAGATGGAGGAACTGAGCGAAATACATGTTAGTAGGGAAGTGGTGTTAGGTAAATTGAAGGGATTAAAGGTAGATAAATCCCCAGGGCAGATGGTCTGCATCCCAGAGTGCTTAAGGAAGTAGCCCAAGAAATAGTGGATGCATTAGTGATAATTTTTCAAAACTCGTTAGATTCTGGACTAGCTCCTGAGGATTGGAGGGTGGCTAATGTAACCCCACTTTTTAAAAAAGGAGGGAGAGAGAAACCGGGGAATTATAGACCGGTTAGCCTAATGTCGGTGGTGGGGAAGCTGCTGGAGTCAGTTATCAAAGATGTGATAACAGCACATTTGGAAAGGGGTGAAATGATCGGACAAAGTCAGCATGGATTTGTGAAAGGAAAATCATGTCTGTTGAATCTCACAGAAGTTTTTGAGGATGTAACTAGTAGAGTGGATAGGGGAGAACCAGTGGATGTGGTATATTTGGATTTTCAAAAGGCTTTTGACAAGGTCCCACACAGATGATTAGTGTGCAAACTTAAAGCACACGGTATTGGGGGTAAGGTATTGATGTGGATAGAGAATTGGTTGGCAGACAAGAAGCAAAGAGTGGGAATAAACGGGACCTTTTCAGAATGGCAGGCAGTGACTAGTGGGGTACCGCAAGGCTCAGTGCTGGAACCTCAGTTGTTTGCAATATATATTAATGACTTGGATGAGGGAATTAAATGCAGCATCTCCAAGTTTGCGGATGACACGAAGCTGGGTGGCAGTGTTAGCTGTGAGGAGGATGCTAAGAGGATGCAGGGTGACTTGGATAGGTTGGGTGAGTGGGCAAATTCATGGCAGATGCAATTTAATGTGGATAAATGTGAAGTTATCCACTTTGGTGGCAAAAATAGGAAAACAGATTATTATCTGAATGGTGGCCGATTAGGAAAAGGGGAGGTGCAACGAGACCTGGGTGTCATTATACACCAGTCATTGAAAGTGGGCATGCAGGTACAGCAGGCAGTGAAAAAGGCGAATGGTATGCTGGCATTTATAGCAAGAGGATTCGAGTACAGGAGCATGGAGGTACCACTGCAGTTGTACAAGGCCTTGGTGAGACCACACCTGGAGTATTGTGTGCTGTTTTGGTCCCCTAATCTGAGGAAAGATATCCTTGCCATAGAGGGAGTACAAAGAAGGTTCACCAGATTGATTCCTGGGATGACAGGACTTTCATATGAAGAAAGACTGGATGAACTGGGCTTGTACTCGTTGGAATTTAGAAGATTGAGGGGGGATCTGATTGAAACGTATAAAATCCTAAAGGGATTGGACAGGCTGGATGCAGGAAGATTGTTCCCGATGTTGGGGAAGTCCAGAATGAGGGGTCACAGTGTGAGGATAAAGGGGAAGCCTTTTAGGACTGAGATTAGGAAAAACTTCTTCACACAGAGAGTGGTGAATCTGTGGAATTCTCTGCCACAGGAAACAGTTGAGGCCAGTTCATTGGCTATATTTAAGAGGGAGTTAGATATGGCCCTTGTGGCTACGGGGATCAGGGGGTATGGAGGGAAGGCTGGGGCGGGGTTCTGAGTTGGATGATCAGCCATGATCATAATAAGTGGCGGTGCAGGCTCGAAGGGCTGAATGGCCTACTCCTGCACCTATTTTCTATGTTTCTGAGCAATGTGAGAGGTGATTCGCTTTGGAAAGTGAATCCTGAAGTTACAGTGCAGGGTTAACGGCAGAGTGGAGGAACAGGGGGGTCTTGGGGTCCGTGGCCATAGACCCCTCAAAGTTGCAGTGCAGGTTGGCAGCGTGGTTGAGAAAGCCTGTGGTGTGTTTACCTTCATTACCGGGGGATTGAGTTGAAGAGCTGCAAAGTAGCGTCGCAGCTCTATAAAACCCTGGTCAGACCACACCTGGGTTATTGTGTTCAGATATGGTTGCCTCATTATTGGAAGGATATGGAAACTTTAGAGAGGGTGCAGAGGAGATTTATCAGGGTGCTGCCTTGATTAGAAAGTGTGTCTTACGAGGATGGATTGAGTGAGCTGGTGCTTTTCTCTTTGGAGTGAAGGAGGGTGAGAGATGACTTGATAGAGGCGTACAAGATGATAAGCGGCATAGGTCAAGTGGACAGCCAGAGACTTTTTCCCAGGGTGGAAAGGGCTAATACAAGGGGGCATAATTTTAAGGTGACTGGACACATTCAGGTTATAGGGAGGATATCAAGTAGTTTTTTTTTACTTAGAGAGTGGTGGGTGTGTGGAACACATTGCCAGGGTGGTGGTAGAGGCAGATACATTAGGGACATTAAAGAGGCTCTTGGGCACATGGATGATAGAAAAATGGAGGATTATGTGGAAGGGAAGGGTTAGATTGATCTTGGAGAAGGTTAAACTTTGTGGGTTGAAGGGCCTGTGCATTTTGTTCTATGTCACAACCGAAATGGGATGGGATGGACAGTGGGACGTTGTTGGCATCTCCATAAATACAAAGTTTTGCTGAGTATCTCAGTTCTCAGGATACATTCTTCATGTCGATTCTAATTTCACTCCGGTTTGATTTCCTGAAGTGCTAATTCAAAGCTTACAGATGTTAAGCAGGTCTACAGCTGCAGTGTTGCTACCTTGGCGAGCTCCTCCCCTCCAATCACCCTCTTCCTGCTTTAGTTTGGCCCAGAAAGCAGCGTAGCAAGTCGCAGACTTACAAGAGATTCTGCAGATGCAGGAAATCCAGAGCAAAACACACAGAAAATGCTGGAGGAACTCAGCAGGTCAGGCAGCATCTATGGAGGGCAATAAACAGTCAGCGTTTCAGGCCAAGACCCTTCATCAGATCAGGGCTGGAAAGAAAGTTGGTCAAAGCCAGAATAAGAAGATGGAGGGGCAGGGGTCAAGCTGACAGGTGAAAGGTGAGATCAGGTGAAGGGGAAGGTGGGTGGGTAGGGAAGAGGGATGAAGTGAGAAATTGGGTGGTGGTTGGTGGAAAAGGTAAAGGTCTGAAGGAGCAGGGTTCTGATTGGAGAGGAGAGTAGACCATGGGAGAAAGGCAAGGGGGAGAGGCACCAGAGGGAGTTGATGGGGAGGTGGGCTGAAGAGAAGGAGTGAGAAGGGAACCAGAATGGGGAATGGAAGAGAGAAGGGGAGCGGAGAAAGGGTTTTGTGAAAACATCAATTCTGCAGCCCTTGCTACTGTTCTCAGATCCCTCAGGTTAAACCCCCCTCCCCCCCCGATTCTCAGACTCCTCAGATAAACCCCCCCTCCCCCCAGGTCTCTGGTCATCTCTCCTAAACAAAAGCATGCAAAACTTTTCTGGTTTTTGATTGTTCAGCCTTCCATTTGGACCATAGGAACAGATTTGGCCATTCAGCCCATCGAGTGTGTTCTGTCATTCCATCATGGCTGATTTATCTTCCCTCTCAATCCCATTCTCCTGCCATCTGCCTGTAACTTTTGACACCCTGACTAATCAAGAACCTTTAAACCTCCACTTTAAATATACCCAATGACTTGGCTTCCAGAGCCACCTAAGGCAATGAATTCCACAAATTCACCAGCCTTTAGTCAAAGAAATTCTTCCTCATCTCTGATCTCGCCACTGTTCTGAACCAGTGCCCTCTGGTCCTAGACTGCCCCACTGTAGGAAACATCCTCTCCGCATACTTTATCTAGGCTTTTCAATATTCAATGAGAGCCCCCATCATTGTTCTAAATGCCACGAGTCCAGAGTCTGTACGTTCACGTGTCTCAGTCGTATCCACCTCCTGCACCACCCCAGACAGCACTCGCCAGGCACCCACCACTCATCAGGCACACCTCCATCGAAATTACCCCCTTACCTTGAATACAGGCCCTCTAGTGTTGCACATACCACCCTGGGAATGTACTCTCTCTGCGTCTCTCGTAATCTTGTAAACCTCAATCAGATCTCCCCTCAGCCTCTGTCCAGTTTGTCCCACCTCCCCTTCCAGCTCAGGCCCTCAAACCCAGGCAGCGTCCTGGTGAACCTCTTCTGCACCCTCTCCAAAGCCCCCACACCCTCTCCAAAGCTCCCACACCCTCTCTGAATCCCCACACCCTCTCCAAAGCCCCCACACCCTTTCCAAAGCCCCCACACCCTTGGCAAAGCCCCCACACGCTCTCCTAATCCCCCATACCCTTCCTGTCGTGGGGCACCCAGAACTAAATGTAATACCCAGATGCAGCCGGTCCAGAGGTTTATGAAGCTGCAACATAACATAACTCTTGAACTCAGTGCCGCGTCTGATAAAGGCAAACCTGCCGTTCGCCTCCCTTACCACCCTGTCAGCCTGTGTGGTCACCTTCAGGGAGCTGTGGACAGGGACCCCAGGATCCCTCGGTACGTCAACACAGTTAAAGGTCCTGCCGTTAACTCTGCCCTGTCCCTTTACATTTGACTCCCTCCCTCCATCCACTAAAGGGGGGAGGAAGCAGACATGGAGGGGGAAAGGTGGGTGGGGGAGGGAGGAAGTGGAAGGGGGGTTTGGGGAGGAGGAAAGGAAGGAAGGGAGAGTGAAGATGGAAAGAAGGTGGGAGGGGAGAGGAAGGGAAAAGGAGGGTGGGGGAGTGAGGGGAGGGAGATGGAGGGAAGAGGAGGATGAAGGGGCAGTGCGGTATCTGATCTCAACACCTCAACCCTAAGGTAACTGAGGTTATGGTGAAGGGGATCTGATATTCCCCCAGCTCCCTCTGCAGACAGGCCTGTGGGAGGGGATGGGCATCTGATCTCCCCCCTCCCTCAACAGCAGAAGGGAGTGGAGGCAGGTCTGTGAGAGGGAGGGAGAGATAAGGAGGAAGTGAGATGTCTGATCTCCACACCTCCACCTGCAGGTACCTGAAGCAGAGGGGGCTGGAGACAGGCCGTGGGCCACCCCAGTTCCCGGATCCATACGGTGTGCAGGAGAGGGACCAGGAATACCGGAGATTCAGCCTGGAGAACTGGGCTGGCCGCAGTGGACACGATGCCCCGATGATTGCCTACGAGGCCCTGTTGGGAGCAGCAAGCTCCTGGGAGCAACTCTGTGGATGGGGCATGTTCCATGGAGGTAGGGAGGGGCGAGTAAGGGGGCAGAGGGACAGGGAGGGAGAGGGGGAGTAAATAGGGGATGAACTAAGAGGGGAGAGGGCACCTGCTGGGAGGAGGTGGCTGGGGCATGCAGCGTGGGATCTTGCTGTGCCTACATGAACCATAATTTTTTAACTGATGGTATCACTCACCCCACCCTATCACCCTCCACCCCATCTTCCACGATCCCCACCCCCTCTTTCCTATGATCCCCACCCCTTCTTTCCCACGACCCCACCCCCCTCTCCCAACACCCCCATCCCCTCTCTCACCAACCACACCCCCTCTCTCCAACCCCCACACCCTCTGTCTAAACAATTCACCTCCTTCTCTAAACCCCTCATACCCCTCTCTCTAAACCCTCCCACTCTGTCTCTCTCTAACTCCCTGCTCTCTCTCTCTCCCCGCAGGTGACAGTGACTCGACGGGGGTGATTGCGGGCTGCTGGTGGGGGCTACTCCACGGGCTGTCCGGGGTTCCTGCCGGCAATTACCAGTTCCTCGAGTACAGGGAGCGTCTGCTGACTGCGGCTGATCAGCTGCACCAAGAGGCCTGGGGCAGGGACACCGAGTGACGGGTGGGGGGTGGTGGTGGTGCAAGGATGAAAGGATTATCAGGGACGACATGGGGAGGGGAGAAGAGTTGGGGGGGGGAGTGGTAAGGGGAAGAGAGGAAGAGGGAGAAGCGGGAGGAGGAAGGGTGTGAAGTGTAAGAGGGGCAGAGAAAGGGGCTGCGGGGGGAGGGCGGAAAACCTCAGTCCGGAAATTCACTGGAATCACAATCCTGATCAATAAAGCAGCTGAGGAGAACTGGTCTGAGTGTCAGATGGGTTAGGAGGGGGCAAAGGGGCTGAGCGGCGCAACAGAAGGAAATTCCGGGTTCCCACCCCACTTCCCCTTCCCGTCACCGTTCCATCCGCATCACCCCCTCCCCTTCTCTCGGAGCCAATAACCACAATAGAATCATAAAGTCTACTCCCTCCTCGTCACCGGGACAGCCTCTCTCCCCGACCCCCCCCACCTTTCCTCACTACACCAGACCCCCTCTGTTACCTCCTCCCCCCTCATCTCCGGGATACCCTCTCTCCCCGACCCCCCCTTCCCTCACTACACCAGACCCCCTCTGTTACCTCCTCCCCCATCATCTCCGGGATACCCTCTCTCCCGACCCCCCCCCCTTCCCTCACTACACCAGACCCCCTCTGTTACCTCCTCCCCCCTCATCTCCGGGATACCCCTCCCTCTTTCTCTGAGGGGACGTGCCCACTGCGCCGGCTGCAGAGCGAAACTGTGATTGGCTTACGCGGCTGACGGACGTGCCCCATCTCCAATGGGGACGCCGGGCCTTGCCGTCACGTGTGCGGGAGCTGTCCGGCCAGTCGGGTGCTGAAGCTGCGGACGGACGTGGGGCGGAAGCGGGAGCGGGAGCGACGCAACGGGCAGCCGGGTCCCGGGTCCCGGCCCTCGGCAGCGCCGCCAGAGCAGCCACCGGCCATCCCCCCCTCCCCCGCCCGCCCGCCCGCCAAACCCTCCACCGAGACGGGTTGCGGAGATGGCGGGAGCGGCGCTTTTCTGCGTGGCAGGTAAGGAGGGAGGGAGAGCGGGTGATATATTCATCCACCATTACGGGTAAAGCCTTCCTCGCCATTCAGCACATCTGCACGGAGCGCTGTCGCAGGAAAGCATCCATCATCAGGGACCCCCACCACCCAGGACGTGCTCTCTCCTCGCTGCTGCCATCGGGAAGGAGGTCCAGGACCCTCCGGACCCACACCACCGGGTTCGGGAACAGTTACTACCCCTCAACCATCAGACTCCTGAACCAGAGGGGATAACTTCTTCACTCACTCCACCACTGACCTGCTCCCACAACGTATGGACTCACTTTAAGGACTCATCTCATGTTCTCAATGTTTATTGTTTATATATTATTTCTGTATTTGCAGTTTGTTGTCTTTTGCACACCGGTTGTCCGCCCTCTTGATGCGGTCTCTCATTGATTCTATTATGATTATTGGATTTATTGAGAATGCCCGAAAGAAAATGAATCTCGGGGTTGTATATGGTGACATTTCTGTACGCAATAATACATTTACTTTGAACTTTGATTCGAGGAGGGGATGGGAGGGGGAAGTGGTGAGATAGAGGGGAGGGGGCAGAGAGGGAGAAAGGGGAGAGAGGTGCGAGCAATAGTGGGGGAGAGAGGGAAAGGGAAGGGAGATGAAGAAGGGGCATATGGAGATATGGGTGAGAGGGGAGTTGGAGAGAGGGTAAAGATGAATGACAAATGGAGATAAGGGAGGGCAAGGATGGAGGGAGAGGGACATTAGTAGGAGGGAGAGGAGAAGGAGATGTGGGGGAGAGTGTGAGTCAGAAGGCAGGGTGTAGGGGAAGGAGGGCTGTGAGGGGGAAGGAGAGCAAATGTGAGGGATGTGTGAGAAATGAGGGGATTGAGGGAGGAGGGAGGGAAACAGTTGAGAGGCAGGCAGAAGTAACAGCAGAACGGGAGAGTTTGGATGGAGGAATGGAAGGAAAGTGAGGAGATTTCTACATTGTCTATCAGTCCCGTTCTCTTAGTTGGAGATAGTTACACTGACCGGTGTCTCTCAGTCCCTCTCTCTCAGGCGGAGATCTGTACACTGACCGGTGTCTCTCAGTCCCTCTCTCTCAGGGGGAGATCTGTACACTGACCAATGTCCCTCAGTCACTCGCTCTCTCATCCCTTTGTCCCATTCTCTCTCTTGTCTGTCAGTCCCCTTCTCTCTCTAATCCCTCAGTCCCTCTCTTGTCCCCCAGTCCTGCTCTCAGGGGAAGATCTGTACACTGACCAGTGTTTCTCAGTCCCTTTCTCCCTGGGCGAGATCTGTACACAGACCACAGTCCCTCTCTCCCGAGGGGAGACATGTACACTGACCAGTGTCCCTCAGTCTCTCTTTCTCTTGTCCCTCAGTCTCCCTTTCTCTTGTCCCTCAGTCTCCCTCTTTCTCTTCCCTCAGTCTCTCTCTCTCAGGGGGAGATCTGTATACTGACCAGTGTCTCTCAGGGGGAGATCTGTACACTGACCGGTGTCTCTCAATCCCTCTTTCTCAGGGGAAGATCTGTATACTGACCGGTGTCTCTCAGGGGAGATCTGTACACTGACCGGTGTCTCTCAGTCCCTCTCTCTCAGGGGGAGATCTGTACACTGACTGGTGTCTCTGAGTCCCTCTCTCTCAGGGGGAGATCTGTACACTGACCGGTGTCTCTCAGTCCCTCTTTCTCAGGGGGAGATCTGTACACTGACCGGTGTCTCTCAATCCCTCTTTCTCAGGGGAAGATCTGTACACTGACCGGTGTCTCTCAGTCTCTCTCTCTCAGGGGGAGATCTGTACACTGACCGGTGTCTCTCAGTTCCTCTCTCTCAGGGGGAGATCTGTACATTGACCGGTGTCTCTCAGTCCCTCTCTCTCAGGGGGAGATCTGTACACTGACCGGTGTCTCTCAGTTCCTCTCTCTCAGGGGGAGATCTGTACATTGACCGGTGTCTCTCAGTCCCTCTCTCTCAGGGGGAGATCTGTACACTGACCGGTGTCTCTCAGTCATGTACCTGTCCAAGTGCCTCTTAAATGATTCTATTATACTTGACTCATCCTTTTCCTCTGGCAACTCATTTCATAGGCCCTCTGTGTGGGAAAAACTGCCCTTCAATTCTGTTATGAACCTCTCTTCTCTCATCCTAAACCTATGCCATCTAATTTTGACTCCACTACCCTGGGGAAAAGACTGTCACCATCCACCTTATCCAAGACTCTCAGCACAACGCTCTGTGCCAGCGACCCGGGGTTCAGTGTCCGTGAGGAATTTGCACATTCTCCCCGTGACCTGTGGGTTTCTTTCAGGCGCTCGTTTCCTCGCACACTCCAAAGACGTACTGGTTTGCAGGTTTACCGGGGTTGCTGGGTGGCACCAGCTCAGTACCTATTCCACACTTTATCTCAATAAATAAATAATTTTTAACATTTTTATGTGGTCATTTCTCATTCTCCTGCATTCCAGGGTATAAAGTCTTAGCGTGGCCAACCTCCCTGTAATCCTAGCAACTTCCTCATAAATTTCCTCGGTACTCTTTCCAGTTTAAACATATCTTTAACATAGCAAGGTGAGTGACCAGAACTGAACACAATACTCCAAGTACGGTCTGACCAACAACTTGTACAACTGTAACACGTGACCTGATTCCTGTACTCAGTGCCCTGACTGATGAAGGCTAGTGTGCTAAACATCTTTTTTTAACCATCTCCACTTGTACTCCCAGATCCCTCTGTTCCATAACACCCCCTCATGCCCCACTATTCATAGTGCAAGTCCTATGCTTTCTTGAATGCATCACCTCACACTTCTCTGTATTGATTTTCAAAAGACCACCTCCTAATTTGCAAAAGACCATAAGATAAAGGAGCAGAATTAGGCCATTCGGCCCATCGAGCCTGCTCTGTCATTTCATCATGGCTGATCCATTTCACTCTCAGCCCTAGACTCTTGCCTCCTCCCTGTAACTGTTTGTGCCCTGACCAGTCAAGAATCTACCAAACTCTGGTTTATGTATACCCAATGATTCGGCCTCCACAGCTGCCTGTGGCAAAGAATTCCACAGATTCACCACTCTGGCTGAAGAAATTCCTCCTCATCTCCATCCTAGATGGACATCCATCGATTCTAAAGCTGGAATCTTATACTTTCCCACCATAAGAAACATCCTCGCCACATCCACCCTATTGAGGTCTTTCACCATTCAATAGGTTTCAATGAGACCTTCCCTCATTCTTCTGAATTCCAGAGAGTACAGCCCAGAGTCATCAAGCCTCCTGGTATGACAAGCCTTTCAATCCTGAATCATTTTTGTGAACCTCCATTTGACCTTCTCCAATGTCAGCATATCCTTTCTTAAATAAGGGGCTTAAAATTGTTCACAACGAGGCCTCATCAGGGCTTTATAAAGCCTTAACAATACATTCTTGCTTTTATACTCCAAGTCCTCTTGAAATGAATGCTAACATTGTATTTGCCTTCCTCACCACAGACTCAACCTGCAAATTAACCTTTAGAGAATCCTGCACAAGGACTCCCAAGTCCCTTTGTGTATCAGTTTTTAAAAAGATTCTCTTCATTTAGAAAATACTCTATTCTTTTATTTCAGAATCAGAATCAGGTTTATTATCACTGGCCTGTGTTATGAAATTTGTTAACTTAGCAGCAGCAGTTCAATGCAATATGTAATATAGAAGAAGAAAAGTAAATAAATCAATCACAGTATACAAAGCACATGACCACACACTTCCTGTATTCCATCTGCCATTTCTTTGTTCATTCTCCTAATCTGTCTAAGTCCTTCTGTAGCCTCTTGGCTTCCTCAACACCACTCGCTCCTCCACCTACGTTTGTATCATCTGCAAATTCGGTCATCCAGATGTATTTTGTGTCATCTATCAACTTTGTGTTTCTTATACCCACCTGTTTTTCAGGCTTTGTGCATTTCCATCCAAATAATTTCTAAAAACAACAGATAACCAGGGTCTCAACACCAACCCTTGTGGCACAACACTAATCATTAGCCATTCGGAGAAACTACTTTCAGCCAGCACCCTCTGAGCCAATCTGAACCCACTTAACCATCCCTTCCCCGATTCCATGGGATCTAACCTTCCAGACCAGCATCCCATGCAGGACCATGTCAAAGTCCTAATAGACAATATCCACTGCCCTATCCTCATAATCCTTTACAGGTACTTCAAAACACTCTAAAAGATTTGTCAAACATGACTTTGCACACAAAACCACGCTCACTCCTCCTGTCAGACTGTCTATCTATATACTGGTAGATCCTGTGCCTCAGAATCCGTCCAGAAACATCCCAGCCACTGATGATAGGCTGACCTGGCCTGCAACTCCCTGGCTTGTCCTTGCTACAATGAAACAACGTTCCCTCCCTCCGAAACAACATTCCAGTCTTTGGAACTTCATCGGGGCTATTGATGAGGCAAATATCTCCACGAGGGCCTCCACTATTTCTTCTCAAGCTTCCCACACAGTCTGAAGGTGCACACAGCCAGGCCCTCAGGATGTATCCTCCTTGATGTGCTGTCAGTTTGCAAATACCTTCTCCCTTATAACATGAATATCCTCCAAAATATCTCCACTTGTCGTCTTTATCTCTTGAGCAACCATGATAAGCTCCTTGATAAAGGCTAAGGAGAAAAAATTTGTTAACATTTCCACACAACTCCTGTGGATCCAGACATAGGTGGCCCTGCTCTACCCTTTTATTCTTAATATACCTGTAGAACCTCTCAGAATTTTCCTTGACCTTATTTGCCAGATCCATCTCATACTCTCTTTGCCCTCCTGATTTTCCACTTACGAATAGTCTTATTCTTTCTACAGTTATAAAGAGATTCACTTTATGCCCACCTCCTAGACCCAATGTCGTCTTCTTGGGCCCTTGGGTCCCAGTGGAGAGTAGGCCATTGATGACCTCCCATCTCCATTGTCCAAAGTCGATGATATGGTTGGAGTTTGTCAATGTTTCTGTAACCCATTGCATCCACGGTACAGGGGATTGGCCCGTACATCTTCACCAGAGCCCTGTTGGCCAGTCTCACTCATTTCCACCTCTCACGATGGGGACTTGGGTTGGACTTTGAGAGGCCTAGACTCAATGTATGCTTCATTTTTCTTGACCTGAGCCTCAACATCTCTTGTCCTGTACACTTGCCAAGTTAACCTTACCCTAACAGGAACATGCTGTCTTTGAACTCCTGATACTACGCTCTTCAAGCCTCCCGTTTGCCATCCCTTCATCTGAAACTGGCTCACCCAACCAACCTCTGGTAGATCCTGCCCAATTCTCCCAAAATCAGCCTTGCTCTAGTTCCTCGTCCTTTTCCATCACTAAATTAAAATTAACAGGACGATGGTCACCAGAGCTGAAGTGTTCCCTGGCTCGTTCGGTATCGCACCCTCCCCTGTAGGGCCCCTTTATATATGGACCTAGGGAACTTTCCAGGACATTCCACAGATTCCACTCTGTTCAGGCGCTTAACACTCTGTGTGGCCCAGACAATACCAGGGAATGTAAATCTTCCACTAATTCAGTCCTATTATTCAACAGCTCAGTAGTTCCATTTCATATCAGAGAATGTGTACAATATACAACCTGACATTCTTCTTCCTCACAGACAAACAGGCAAACAGAAGAATGAGTGACAGTAAAAATGTTAGAACCCCAAAGCCCCCCCAAGATCCCACACACAAGCAGCAGCAAAGCTCTCCCTCTCCCCCACTTACTACAGCAAAAAGCATCAGCGCCCTTCACCAACCGAGCAAGGAGTAGCAGAGGCCCCCCCGCAGGAAAGACCACGATCTGCAGCACAACAAAAACTAACTGTTCACCCAATTGTTTGATATACCACTCCCTCTCCCTCATAAGGGGATTACAACTATCAGTGACTTCTTTAAATTTATTATCAAAGTACATATATGTTGCCATATACAACCTTGATATTCATTTTCCTGCGGGCATTCACAGCAAATCTATAGCATATTAACTACAACAGGATCAGTGAAAGATCAACCAGAGTGCAGAAGACAACAAACTGTGCAAGTGCAAATGCAAATGGCAATAAATAGGGAGAACATGAAATAACAAGGTAAGAGATCATTGGTTGTGGGAATACCTCAATGGATGGGGCAAGAGAAGTTGAGTATATTTATCCCCCTTTGTTCAGGAGCCTGACGTTGAGGGCTAGTAACGGTCCTTGAACCTGGTGGTGTGAGTCCTGAGCCTCCTGTATGGTAGCGGCAGGAAGAGAGCACAAGTTCCCGCTGACTATTGGAGTTGGTCTGTTATTGTCACATGTACGGAGGTACAGTGAAAAACTTGTCTCACACACTGTGCATAGAGATCAGATCGTTACACAGTGCATTGAGGCAGAACAAGCGAAAACAACAACAGAAAACAGAATAGAGTGTAGCGCAGGGAAAGGAAACAGTGCAAAGTCGGAGCAAGGTAGATGATGAGGGTCCGGAGTTCATTCATCAGACAAGAGATCAATGTAAGAGTCTGATAACGACGGGACAGAGACTGTTCTTGACCCTGGTGGTACGTGCTTTCATGCTTTTGTATCTTCTAATAAATGAGAGAAAATCTGCTGATGCTGGAAATCAAAGTAACTCACACAAAACGCTGGAGGAACCCAGCAGGCCAGGCAGCATCTATCGAAAAGAGTACACAGTTGATGCTTTGGGCCGAGACCCATGCTTGCTGGCCTGCTGAGTTCCTCCGGCATTTTGTGTGTGTTACTTTGCATCTTCTGTCCGACGGGAGGGAGGAGAGGACAGAATGTTGGGGGTGGGTAGGGTCCTTGATTATGTTATTTGCGGTGGGAGGTGTAGACAGTCTATGGAGGGGCTGGGGCTGGTTTCCTTGACGTGCTGAGTCATGTCCACAACTCTTTCTGTCTCTCAAATCCCCCAAGAATGCCATCACTATATCCTGCCATTACATGCTTTGTCAAAAAGGCAACACCCCGTTCTCATTCACCTGGAGCATCCGTACCCTGGAATATTGAACCACCAGTTCTTGCCTTCCATTTCATTTTGTGACATAGCACAGTAACAGGACCTTCGACCCAACGAGCCCACCCCGCCTAATTACACCCATGGGACCAATTAACATACTAACCCGTACGTCTTTGGGACGTGGGAGGAAACCCACACGAGCAGAAAACACAAACTCCTTGGTGGAATTGCATACTGTCGTCGGCGCTATAATCGTGTTATGCTAGCCAATAGATTGCCGTGTTTCTATTCTGGCAATAACATCCCAGTCCTCAGGACTAATCCAAACTCTGAGTTCATCCGCTCAATTTGTTGTACCTGATCAGTGAAGTTAATGCAAGAGATTCTGCAGATGCTGGAAATCTTGGGAGACACACCCACATCCCCCGGACGAACTCACCAGGCCAAGCGGCATCTATGGAGGGGATTAAACAGTCAATGTTTCGGGCCGAGTCTCTGAGGAGGACAAGCTGGCAGGTGACAGGTGAGACTGAGTGAGGGGGGAGTGATAGGTGAGACTTGCCTGCCTTCCCCTCTCACCTACCACCTGCCAGCTTGTACTTCCCTCTCCCTCACCCCACCTTTCTTTCCAGTCCTGCTGAAACGCCTCGGCCTGAAATGTCAGTAGTTTAACTGGAATTTCCTTCCCCTGCCTTTACTGTGCCCCTGGTCATCCTGATTACCAAAGATTCTCACTGGCTACTGCCTTTTCCTGTGACCTGCCCCTGCTCAGAGTTCTCAGCAAAGACTAGCAAACTTGTACATTTGTACAGTGGAGAGCATTCTGACAAGTTGTACCACTGCCTGGTACAGAGGCTCCAATGCCCTCACCATCTGAGACGTGCCCTCGTCTAACTGTTACCATTAGGGCAGAGGTACAGGAGCCTGAAGATACACACTCAATGATTCAGGAAGAGCTTCTTTCCCTCCACCAACAGATTTCTGAAGGGTCCATGGACTCATTAACACTACCTCACTGTTCCTCCCAGTAAAGGTGCTTTGTTGATCACCTTGGTTCAGTCTGCTACAAAAGACAGGTTTTTCCAGTGGTCACCCATTGGCCAGCTCCTTATACTGACCCAGCCCTTACACTGATCCGGCCTTTACACTGACCAGTGGTCACCCATTTTAACTCTACTTCCCATTCCGACATGTTATTCACAGTCTCCTCTACTGCCACAATCAGGCTAGAGGAGCAACACCTCATATTCCGTCTGAATAGCCACCAACCTGACGTACGTTTCTTCAACCAGTAATTTCTTCCCTCCTGTTCTCTCTTTTCCATTCCCCATTCTGGATTACATCTTAACCCACTCTCTTGTCCTTACCTATCCATCAACATCCCCAGGATCTCCATTATCAATGACTCACTATTCTTGTGCCTGTGACACTATTCCAGTCTTTATAACTCACTATTCCCGTATTTACTATCTGTACACTGACTGGTGTCTCTCAGTCCCTCTCTCTCGGGGAGAGATCTGTACACTGACCAGTGTCTCTCAGTCCCTCTCTCTCAGGGGGAGATCTGTACACTGACCGGTGTCTCTCAGTCCCTCTCTCTCAGGGAGAGATCTGTACACTGACCGGTGTCTCTCAGTCCCTCTCTCTCAGGGGAGATCTGTACACTGACCGGTGTCTCTCAGTTCCTCTCTCTCAGGGGAGATCTGTACACTGACCGGTGTCTCTCAGTCACTCTCTCTCAGGGGAGATCTGTACACTGACCGGTGTCTCTCGGTCCCTCTCTCTCAGGG
>NW_027274405.1:38513-105415 GCF_030028105.1 Mobula birostris
GGGAGACTGTGTTCATGGCTGTGAGAGGGGATTTGGTGTGTGGTGAGAGATGGTGATGGGGGAGTGTGTTCGTGGGCTGTGGGAGGGGATTTGTTGTGTGTGGTGAGAGATGGTGATGGGGGAGTGTGTTTGTGGGCTGAGGAAGGGGATTTGGTGTGTGGAGGGAGAGATGGTGATGGGGAGTGTGTTTGTGGGCTGAGGAAGGGGATTTGGTGTGTGGAGGGAGAGATGGTGATGGGGAGTGTGTTTGTGGGCTGAGGAAGGGGATTTGGTGTGTGGAGGGAGAGATGGTGATGGGGGAGTGTGTTCGTGGGCTGTGGGAGGGGATTTGGTGTGTGGAGGGAGAGTTGGTGATGGGAGAGTGTGTTCATGGCTGTGGGAGGGGATTTGGTGTGTGGTGAGAGATGGTGATGGGGGAGTGTGTTTGTGGGCTGTGGGAGGGGATTTGGTGTGTGGAGGGAGAGTTGGTGATGGGGGAGTGTGTTCATGGCTGAGGAAGGGGATTTGGTGTGTGGAGGGAGAGATGGTGATGGGGGAGTGTGTTTGTGGGCTGAGGAAGGGGATTTGGTGTGTGGAGGGAGAGATGGTGATGGGGGAGTGTGTTTGTGGGCTGAGGAAGGGGATTTGGTGTGTGGAGGGAGAGATGGTGATGGGGGAGTGTGTTCGTGGGCTGTGGGAGGGGATTTGGTGTGTGGAGGGAGAGATGGTGATGGGGGAGTGTGTTCGTGGGCTGAGGAAGGGGATTTGGTGTGTGGAGGGAGAGATGGTGATGGGGGAGTGTGTTTGTGGGCTGAGGAAGGGGATTTGGTGTGTGGAGGGAGAGATGGTGATGGGGGAGTGTGTTTGTAGGTTGAGGAAGGGGATTTGGTGTGTGGAGGAGAGAGATGGTGATGGGGGAGTGTGTTCATGGCTGTGGGCGTGGATTCGGTGTGTGGAGGGGAGAGATGGTGATGGGGGAGTGTGTTCATGGCTGTGGGAGGGGATTCGGTGTGGGGAGGAGCCAGTGTTCCAGGAAAATTCTGTAACAACCCCAGCCTTTCTTTTCCCCTCCAGCCTTCGAGCGAGACCACTGCTACGAACCGTTTGTTGCCCATGGAACTTCACCTCCAGCATCCCTTTGTTCGAGGTGGGCTCCATCGTCACCTTCTCTTGCCTCCCTGGTTATGCCCTGGAGCAGGGGGCAGGTGCCATCGAGTGTATTGACCCCCAGGACCCCACTGGAACAGCAGTGAGCCCATCTGTCGAGGTACCTGCTTCCCTGTGTCAATGAACACCCCCCACACCATTTCTGTGAACTCCTACCTCCCCTAAACCCCTCACCATCTATGTTACACCTATCCTCCCCTACACCCCTCCCTCACCTACACCCCTTCTCGTCTCTGTCACCCTCCTCTTCTCCTCTGGGCAGATCCCGAGGGGTTGGAAGCTAGTGTTTAAAAAAGGTTGTCGGCAAAAGACAGATCACTAGGCCAGTCAGTCTGTGGTTATGAAAATGCTGAAAACTATCATTCCGGACCAAATAGTGAGATGTCTGGATCGAAGTGGTTAATCAGGCAGACACAGCGTAGATTGAGAAAGGGCTGGCTCTGTTTGACAACTTGCTGCAGGTCTCTGAGTGCAGTGAATGGAGTGGAACATGTGGATGTTGTATGCTTCAGTTTCCAGAAGGCATTCTACATAAAGTGTAAAAGATTTATCCATAAGATAAGAGATGGCTCACGTGCAGACGTAGATGACAGTGGTGATGTTGTGGATAGTACACTGTAGAAAGTTGTTGTGGGTTACAATGGGACATTGACAAGATGCCGACTTGGGTTGAGACTACCGTTCACTGTGTAAGACCTGTCCTGGTTGGTCTTACTGAAGAACAACACCTCAGGTTTGTTGCATTAATTTCCATCTGCCATCTTTCAGCCCATTTTCCCAGTTGGTCCAGATCCCACTGTAAACTCCAAAAGTTTTCCTTGCTGTCCACTACACCCCCAATCTTGGTGTCATCCACAGATGTGCTGATCCAATTTACCACATTATCATCCAGATTGTTGTTATAGAGACAAACAACAACGGACCCAGCACCAGTCCCTGCGATACGCCGCTAGTCACAGGCCTCCAATCAGAGAGGCAACCACCTACAGTCATTCTCTGTCTTCTTCTGCAAAACCAATGTCTAATCCAATTTACGACCTCATCTTGAATGCCAAGTTACTGAACCTTCTTGACCAACCTTTGCCAAATGCCTTGCTAAAGTCCATTTAGACAACATCTACTGTCTTGCCTTCATCCACTTTCCTAGTAACTTCCTCAAAAAACTCTAAGGTTAATTAGTCACGACCTACCATGCACAAAGACATGCTGATGATCTCTATCCATCCAAGTATAGTACTGTATATATCAAGTCCCCTAGGATACCTTCCAATAACTTTCCCATTGGGCTGTGGAGCAGCCTTGTTCTCGTAGAGCATTGAATGGGCTGGGTGAGGGTCTGTCTGAGAGATTCACCTTGTAAACCAGTTTATGAGTATCAGGCACCTAATAAAGTGGCCACTACGTGTACGTTTGTGGTCTTCTGCTGCTGTGACCCATCCACTTCAAGGTTTGACATGTTGTGTGTTCAGAGACGTTCTTCTGCACTCCACTGTTGTAACGTGTGGTGATTTGAGTTACTGTCAGTTTGAACCAGTCTGACCTTTCTCCTCTGATCTCTGTTTCATCCTCAGTGCTATGGCTCACTGGATGTTTTTGTTTCTCGCACCATCCTCTGTAAACTCTAGAGACTGTTGTGCGCGGAAATCCCAGGAGATCAGCAGTTTCTGAGATACTCAAACCACACCCTATCTGACACCAACAATTATTCCACGGTCACAGTCACTTAGATCACATTTCTTCCCCATTCCGATGTCTGGTCTGAACAGCAAATGAACCTCTTGACCATGTCTGGATGCTTTTATGCATTGAGTTGCTGCCACATGATTGGCTGATCAGATGTTAGCATTGCGAGCTGGTGTACGGGTGAACCTAACAAACGGAGTGTGAACCGGCTTTGGAGATGCTGCAGAGGAGGTTCACCAGGCCGGTCCAAGAGATTGAGTCACCTGGGACTGTACTGACTGGAATTCAGAAGAATGAGAGGGATCTTCTAGAAACATATAAAATTCTGCAAGGGATAGATGATAAAGGCAGGAAAGTTGTTTCACTGGTAGGTGAGACTAGAACGAGGGGACACAGTCTCAAGATTCAGGGGAATAAATTTAGGACAGAGATGAAGAGAAACTCTTTTCCCAGAGAGCAGTGAATCTGTGGAATCCTCTGCCCAGGGAAGCAATGGACGTACCTCATTCAATATGCATTGTTTAAGACACAGTTAGATAGGTTTTTGCATAGCAAGCTGAGTACACAGGCAGATCAGCCATCATCTTATTAAAAGGTGGGGCAGGCTTGACGGCCCGAACGGCCGACTCCTCCTCCCGTTTATCATATCTGTATGACTCTGCTCCTTGCACACAGCCACCTGCGGAGGGGACATGTCCGAGGTATCTGGAGTGATCTTCTCACCAGAATGGCCCGAGGTTTACGGCAGGAACCAGGACTGTGTGTGGACCTTGCACGTCCGAGAGGACCGGCGGATGGTCATCGACGTGGAGATGTAGGTGGACCTCTTTCCTTCCTCTCTAACTCTATCGCCATCCCTCTCCCTGTCTCTCTCACCCTAGGACCATCCGCCCTCCCTCAATCCATCCCTCCCTCCCTCCGTCCATCTCTCACCCTCTCTCTCCCTCGCCGGTGAATGGTCATCGATGTGGAGATGTCGACGAATCTCACCATGACCCAACACCCCCGCTTCTACCCACCTTTCCCCCATAATCTCCCCTTCTCTCCCTCCCCATCCCTCATCCCCTCCCCTACACCCTCCCTCTCCCTCTCTCACCTACCCCCCCTCTCACCTACCACTCCTTCTCTCACTCCCCCACCCCCTCCCTCTCTCACTCCCCCACCCCCTCCCTCTCTCACTCCCTCACCCCCTCCCTCTCCCTCTCTCACTCCCCACCCCTCCCTCTCTCACCTCCCCCTACCCCTCCCTCTCTCACTCCCCCACCCCTCCCTCTCTCACTCCCCTACCCCCTCCCTCTCCCTCTCTCACTCCCCTACCCCTCCCTCTCTCACTCGCATACCCCTCCCTCTCTCACTCCCCCACCCCTCCCTCTCTCACTCCCTCACCCCTCCCTCTCTCACTCCCTCACCCCTCCCTCTCCCTCTCTCACTCCGCCACCCCCTCCCTCTCCCTCTCCCCTACCCCTCCCTCTCTCACTCCCCCACCCCCTCCCTCTCCCTCTCTCACTCCCCCACCCCCTCCCTCTCTCACTCGCCTACCCCTCCCTCTCTCACTCGCCTACCCCTCCCTCTCTCACTCCCCCACCCCCTCCCTCTCCCTCTCCCCTACCCCCTCCCTCTCCCTCTCTCACTCCCCCCACCCCCTCCCTCTCTCACTCGCCTACTCCTCCCTCTCTCACTCCCCCACCCCTCCCTCTCTCACTCCCCCACCCCTCCCTCCCTCACCCCCGAACCCCTTGCTACCCTTTCTTCTTTCCCTTCCTTATTTCCTCTCTTCATTCCCCCTCTCCCCTTGTCCCCTCTCTCATCTCTTTCTCTCTCTCTTTTCCATCCCTCATCTCCCCCTCCCTCTGACGGCTCCTGCTGGGCCCTGCAGCCTGAACATCCGACGGAACGACATCCTGTCGGTGTTTGACGGGCCGGACCTGAACTCGCGGGTGCTGGGCCAGTACCTGGGGCAGAGGCAGCGGTTCAAGCTGTTCAGCACCTCCTGCCACGCTACCATCCAGTTCCAGTCCGACAGCCGGCAGCCAGCCCTGGGGGAGACCCAGGGGTTCATCATCCACTTCGCCGGTGGGTGGGGGCAGCGAGGGGAGGGGGAGGGCCGATGGGGAGGGGAGAGTGGGGAGGGGAGAGTGGGGAGGGGAGAGTGTGGATGGGGGAGAGGGCGGATGGGGAGGGGAGAGTTGGGAGGGGAGAGTGTGGATGGGGGAGAGGATGGATGGGGAGGGGAGAGTGGGGAGGGGAGAGTGTGGATGGGGGAGAGGGCGGATGGGGAGGGGAGAGTGGGGAGGGGAGAGTGTGGATGGGGGAGAGGACGGATGGGGAGGGGAGAGTGGGGAGGGCAGATGGAGAGGGGAGAGTGGGGAGGGGAGAGTGTGGATGGGGGAGAGGACGGATGGGGAGGGGAGAGGGCGGATGGGGAGGGGGAGGGGAGGGGCAGATGGGGAGGGGAAGGGGCCGATGGGGAGGGGAGAGTGTGGATGGGGAGAGGACGGATGGGGAGGGGAGAGGGGCGGATGGAGAGGGGAGAGTGTGGATGGGGAGAGGACGGATGGGGAGGGGAGAGGGGCGGATGGAGAGGGGAGAGTGTGGATGGGGAGAGGACGGATGGGGAGGGGAGAGGGGCGGATGGAGGGGGGGGGTGTGGATGGGGAGAGGGCGGATGGGGAGGGGCAGATGGGGAGGGGAAGGGGCTGATGGGGAGGGGAGAGGGCGGATGGGGAGGGGGAGGGAAGGGGTGAATGGGGAGGGGAGATGCGGAGGGGGAAAGGACAGATGGAGAGGGGAGAGGGTTAAGAGGATGATGGAGAGAGGGGAGATGGGAAGGGGGTGGGAGAGGATGGAAGGCAGTGGGCCCTGGGGGAGACTAGAGGTTTTACCTTCCATTCCCTTGTGTGGAACAGGGTGGTTTGGGGGAAGGAAAGTGGGTGGGAGTGTCGGTGGGTCAGAGGTCATCGGGCTGAGGTGGGGAAGGGTCAACACAAATGAATCCCAGCTCATCGTTAACAATATTATCTGCCCTTCCTGTCCACGTCTCCACCTCTCATGTATCCCCACCCTCCCTCCCTCTCCATCCTTCCCTTCCCACCAACTCCTCTCTCCCACAACCCCTCCATGCTCTCCCCTCCCCAGAGATGCTGCGAAATGACACCTGCCCCACCCTGGGCCCCATCCCGCATGGCTGGAAGTCCCTCTCCCATTCCAGCCTGGTCCGGGGAACGGTGGTGACCTATCAGTGCGAGCCCGGGTATGACATCGTCGGCGCCGACATCCTCATGTGCCAGTGGGATCTCTCCTGGAGCAACCCGCCCCCGACTTGTCAGAAAGGTGAGGCCTCAGGAGAGAGAGAGAGTGTGTGTAGTCACAGTCATACTTTATTGATCCCGGGGGAAACTGGTTTTCGTTACAGTTGCACCATAAATAATAAATAGTAATAAAACCATAAATAGTTAAATAGTAATATGTAAATTATGCCAGGAAATTATGAAATAAATCCAGGACCAGCCTATTGGCTCAGGGTGTCTGACCCTCCAAGGGAGGAGTTGTAAAGTTTGATGGCCACAGGCAGGAATGACTTCCTATGACGTTCTGTGTTGCATCTCGGTGGAATGAGTCTCTGGCTGAATGTACTCCTGTGCCCAACCAGTACATTATGTAGTGGATGGGAGACATTGTCCAAGATGGCATGCAACTTGGACAGCATCCTCTTTTCAGACACCACCGTGAGAGAGTCCATTTCCATCCCCACAACGTCACTGGCCTTACGAATGAGTTTGTTGATTCTGTTGGTGTCTGCTACCCTCAGCCTGCTGCCCCAGCACACAACAGCAAACATGATCGCACTGGCCACCACAGACTCGTAGAACATCCTCAGCATCGTCCGGCAGATGTTAAAGGACCTCAGTCTCCTCAGGAAATAGAGACAGCTCTGACCCTTCTTGTAGACAGCCTCGGTGTTCTTTGACCAGTCCAGTTTATTGTCAATTCGTATCCCCAGGTATTTGTAATCCTCCACCATGTCCACACTGACCCCCTGGATGGAAACAGGGGTCACCGGTACCTTAGCTCTCCTCAGGTCTACCACCAGCTCCTTGTGTATGTGTGTATATGTTACCTGAGTGTGTATGTTCCCCAGGCGTGTGCGTGCTCTCTGCATATAACCTCCATGTATAACTGAGTTTCTCTCCCCCCCCAGTGCTGTCCTGCCCAGATCCCGGGGACATTCCCCACGGACTGCGCCTCACCCCGGGTTTGCGTTTCCCGGTGGGCTCGCGTGTACAGTATGCCTGTGAGGAGGGTCACTCGATGGAGGGCAGCGCCACCCTCACCTGCCTCGGCCGTAACGCCCTGCGTCCCAAATGGAGCGCGCCCCCGCCCAAGTGTGTCTGTACGTACCGGGGATGGGTGGGTGAGTGGGGGGGTGGGGTGGAGGGAAGAGGTCAGGGGTCGAGGAGTGGATGGAGGGTGAGGAGAGGTGGGGCTGGGGCAAGGGTGTGAATGCTGGGGGGCTGGTGGGCTGGGGTGGGGTGAGAGGAGTCAGGCATCATGAAGGACAGCCCTGTAATGGGATTCCAACTCTTCCCCCCTCTTTTCCCCCACCCCCATCTATCCCCAACTCCCACCACCCTCCCCATCCCCTCACCACCCCCTTTTCCCATCCCCCTCTGCTCCCTCACACCCCATTTACCTCATCCCCTCCCCTCTCCCCCTCCCCTCTCCCCCTCCCCTCTCCCCCTCCCCTCTCCCCCTCCCCTCTCCCCTTCCCCCTCCCCCTCTCCTCATCTCCCTCTCCTCACACCCCATTTACCCCATCCCCTCCCCTCCTCCCCTTTTCCCCTCCTCTCCCCTCCTCTCTCCTTCTCCCTGTTCCACCCCATGTGTCTTCTACCCCCCACCCCTGCCCCCTCTTCCCCCTCCCCACCAGTGACACACCAGCCCTGCCTGAACCCTGGCGTCCCTGACAACGGCTACCTGACACTCTACAAGCAGCACTACCGGGCCGGGGAGATCCTCCACTTCTTCTGTTACGAAGGCTTTGAGCTGGTCGGCCAGGCGAGCATCACCTGCCTCTCTGGCCGCCCCTCCCACTGGAGCAGCCCCTCTCCCTTCTGCAAAGGTATCTGCTTGGGGGCGCGGGGGGAGTAACCACTTGTGGACAACCAACAGCCAACGCCAGCCCGTTCACCGGGAAACCTCTCGGGGACGTATCACTTGGGCTCTTCCATTGAATGGCAGGCAGTGTTCTAGATTGGAATTGGCCTGTCGCCCTCCGCTGTGCCAAGGTGACCTGCCTGATTTTGGCAGATTGGGCCTTTACTCCTTGGAGTGCAGGAGACTGACTTTACTATGAAGAGTAAAAAAGAGGTGAGAGTGGATATCAGACCAGTGGATATTGACATTGGAGAATTAGTAATGGGGGACGAGGAAATGGCAGACAAACTGAATAAGTATTTTGTAACAGTCTTCACCTTAGAAGACACTAGCAGTGTACTGAAATTTCCAGGAGTCAGGGGTCATGAGGTGCGTGAAGTTACCATAACTAGAGGGAAGGTTCTTTGGAAACAAAAGTCTGAAGGTAGATCAGACCTGGACCACACCAGAGTTTCGAAAGAGGTAGCTGATGAGATGTCGGGAGCATTATAATGATCTTTGAAGAATCACTAGATTCTGGAATGGTTCCTGAGGACTGGAGAATTGCAAATGCCACACCACTCTTTAAGAAGGGAGGGTGGCAGAAGAAAGGAAATTATAGGCAAGTTAGCCTGAATTCAGTGGTTGGGAAGGTGTTGGAGTCAATTGCTAAAGGTGTGATTTTGGGGTAGTTGGAGTCACATGGTAAAATGGGCTAAAGTCAGCATGGTTTCCTTAAGGAGAAATCCTGGTTGACAAATCTGTTGGAATTCTATAGAGAAATAAGGGGCAGAATAGATAGTGCTGGATTTTCAGGAGGCCTTTGACATGGTTTCCCACATAAAGTTGCTTTCGAAGAGCCCATGGTATAGGAAAGATACTAGCATGAACAGCAGATTGACTGGCAGGAGGCAGAGTGGGGATAAAGGGAACCTCTTCTGGTTGGCTGCCAGTGACTAGTGGTGTTCCACAGGGGTTTGTTCTGGGTCCACTTCTTTTTATCTTACACTGAATGTCAACGATTTGATGATGGAATTAATGGTTCCGTGGCCAACTTTGCAGATGGTACAAAGATAGGTGAGGGGACAGGTAGGGTTGAAGAAGCAGGAAGCCTGCAGAAGGACAGATAGATTAGGAAAATGGACAAAGAAATGACAGATGGAATACAGCGAAGGGAAGTGTGTGGTCACGCACTTTGGTAGGAGGAATAAAGGCACAGACTATTTTATAAATGAAGAGAAAATTCCAGACATCTGAGAGACTTGGGAATCCATGTGCAGGATTCCCTAAAGGTTAACGTGCAGGTTGAGCCTGTGGTGTGGAAGGCAAAAGCAATGTTTGAATCATTTCGAGAGGTCTAGAAAATAAAAGCAAAGATGTAATGCTGAGGCTTTGTAAGGCATTGGTCAGACCACACTTGAGCACAGTGAACAGTTCTGGGCCCCTTGTGTAAGAAAAGCTGTGCTGGCTTTGGAGAAAGTCCAGAGGTGGTTCTTGAGAGTGATTCAGGGGGTGAAAGGGTTAAAGTATGAGGCTCTGGGTCTGCACTTACTGGGAGGGGGAGGAAGGGGGAATCTCTTTGAAACCTGTGAAATATTGAAAAGCCTGGATAGAGTGGATGTGGGGAGGAGGGTCCAGGACCAGAGGGCACAGTACCTTTAGAGGGATGTCCATTTAAAATCGAGATGAGGAGGAATTTCTTCACCTATAGTGAATCTATGGAATTTGTTTCCATAGATGGCTGTGGAGGCCATGTCATTGGGTACGTTGAGGATTTTGATTGTTAAGGGCGTCAAAGATTAAAGGTTCAAAGGTTCATTTTGTTACCAGAGTATGCATGTACAACACAACTCTGATATTCATCTTCTCCAGATAGCCATGGAATACAGAAAATCCATGGGAGTTGTTAAAAGAAAAGATAGCAGTCTGCTCCTGCACAAAAAGGAAAAAGAAACAAAACTCACCAACCCCAAACCCCATACCCCCTCCCTCGCAGAAGAGGACAGTGTGAGTAACATCAAACCCCCAAACCCTCCCTAGCCAAAAAGAACAGCACCAAAGGCCCCAAACCCCCCAACTCCCCAACCCCCCAACCCCCTCTCCGACCTAACAGATCGCCCACACAGAAAAAAACAAGAATATCAGATCCCGAGTTCCCAGCCCCTCCCTCACACAAAAACTAACAAACCAACCACCTGGAACCTCAACCCGACAATGGCAACAAGAAAGAAACTACAGTCCAATAATCACAAAAATCTCAGAATTTCGGAAACATCCTTCATCCATTCAGGATCGCGGAGTGCGGCCGTTTAAACTCAGTCTTTCCATGGAAAGCAACGGCCTCTCCACTGACCTGCGGCTTTCCGAACACTGCCAACCCACTACTAACCGTCGTTGACCTGTGGCCTCCGTGGAGAGTGACAACAGACCTCCTCCGCATTTGCCTTGATGTTTAAAATGGAGTCAGTCGTGGCCCCGTCTCTGCTCTTCTTCATTAAGCAGTTGGTGCTCGCGTTCCTTTCCGGGACCCCGTCTCTGCTCTTCTCCAGAAGGCAGCCTGTGTTCTCATGTCTCTCCAGGGACAGCAGAGCACCAGATCATTCGACTGAACTCCAAGCTGTACGTCACAGGCTCCAACACAATCATGGCCAAAACAACAAGCAGAAGTGAAATAACTGGCGATGTCATCCTAGGACTTGTTCTCTAGTGACACTACAGGGAGAAGGCAGGAGAATGCTGTTGAGAGGGATGATAAGTCAGCCATGATGAAGACAATGGGATGAATGGTCTGTTTCTGTGCTGGCCTTACAGTGACACAGATGGGGTAAATATTTCCCCAGGGTTGGGGAATCAAGATGCAGGGAGCACCGGTTTAAGGTGATAGGGGAGAGCTTTAACAGGGACTCGAAGGGCAACTTTTCACCCGGGGGTAAGTGGAACTAGCTGCCATAGGAAGTGGTTGAGGCAGGTACGTTAACGACATTTAGAAGACACTGGGACAGATATATGCATAAGAAGGGTTTAGTGAGATATGTGCCAAACATGGGCAGACAGGACTGACTTTGATGGAAGTGCGCTTGGCGTAGGCTAGGGAGGCCGAAGAACCAGTTTCCGTGCTGAGTAAATCTGAAAATTCTATTTAAATAGGGGAATGGGTAATGTGTCGGATGCTGTACGCACAGACTAACCCTGGCCAGGAGAGTGAGGAGTGTTTTGTAGACAAGGAATGTGTTGGATGTGTCGGATTCTGTACGCACAGACTAACCCTGGCCAGGGAAGTAGGGAGAGTTTTGTAGACAGGGAATGGGCAATGTGTTAAATGCTATGTGCATAGACCAACCCTGGCCAGGGGAGTGAGGAGTGTTTTGTAGACAGGGAATGGGTAATGTGTCAGATGCTAGGTGCTCAGACTAACCCCAGCCAGGAGAGTGAGAAGTGTTTTGTAGACAAGGAATGTGTTGGATGTGTCGGATGCTGTACACACAGACTAACCCTGGCCAGGGGAGTGAGGAGTGTTTTGTAGACAGGGAATGGGTAATGTGTCGGATGCTGTGTGCACAGACTAACCCTGGCCAGGGAAGTGGGGAGAGTTTTGTAGACAGGGAATGGGATGCTGTGTGCATGGACTAACACGCTCCTTCTCTTCCAGTCACCTACGAAGGATTGTATGATGCCCATAACCTGCAAGGTGAGTGCTGGAAGGAGGTATGTTGCGCTCCGTGGAAGGTTGTGGGAGTTGAGGGTCACAGGGAAGGTGGGAGCCACTTATTCTCACATTGCGGTTGTGTTTCCCTTCCCCAATCACCCCCTCCCCTCTTTCCCCATACAGTGTCTAAGGCGAGTGGCCCCTCCCACCAGGTGGTGGGCGGACACATTGTGCTGGCCATCATCCTGCCAATCATCCTGGTCATCCTCCTGATTGGTGGGATCTACCTCTACTACACCAGGTGAGTTTGGAGGGGGGGTTGGTGTCACAATATCTGGTGGGGGGAGGAGTGTGTTGGGGGTCTAAAGGAGAGGGAGTGCTTGGCTGTGGGGGAGGGACATGTGGGAGGGGCTAGGGGAATAAGGGGCTTGTGTGTGTCTGCAGGTTAGTGAGAGGGGTAAGGGATCTATGCAGAGGAAGGAGGAGCCAAGAAGAAGGGGCAAGTAGGGAGAGGAGAGTGAGGGAAGTGTGATACCAGGGATGGATTTACCCTCGCGCTCCCTCCACAGGTTCCAAGGCAAATCATTCTTCCGGAACCCACTGTCCAAATCCCACTCGTACAGCCCCATCACCGTCGAATCGGACTTCAACAATCCGCTGTTCGAGGCCGGAGTGAGTATGGATCTCCCGCCACACCGTCCCATCACACACTCCCGGGGTCAGACACAGGGTGAAACTCCCTCCACACCGTCCCATCGTACACTCCCGGGGTCAGACACAGAGTGAATCTCCCTCCACACCGTCCCATCACACACTCCCGGGGTCAGACACTGAGTGAATCTCCCTCCACACCGTCCCATCGCACACTCCCGGGGTTAGACACAGAGTGAAGCTCCCTCCACACCGTCCCATCACACACTCCCGGGGTCAGACACAGAGTGAATCTCCCTCCACACCGTCCCATCACACACTCCCGGGGTCAGACACAGAGTGAAGCTCCCTCTACACCGTCCTATCACACACTCCCGGGGTCAGACACAGAGTGAATCTCCCTCCACACCGTCCCATCACACACTCCCGGGCTCAGACACAGAGTGAAGCTCCCTCCACACCGTCCCATGACACACTCCCGGGGTCAGACACAGAGTGAAGCTCCCTCCACACCGTCCCATCACACACTCCCGGGGTCAGACACAGAGTGAAGCTCCCTCTACACCGTCCTATCACACACTCCCGGGGTCAGACACAGAGTGAATCTCCCTCCACACTGTCCCATCACACACTCCCGGGGTCAGACACAGAGTGAAGCTCCCTCTACACCGTCCTATCACACACTCCCGGGGTCAGACACAGAGTGAATCTCCCTCCACACTGTCCCATCACACACTCCCGGGCTCAGACACAGAGTGAAGCTCCCTCCACACCGTCCCATCACACACTCCCGGGATCAGACACAGAGTGAAGCTCCCTCTACACCGTCCTATCACACACTCCCGGGGTCAGACACAGAGTGAATCTCCTTCCACACCATCCCATCATACACTCCCGGGGTCAGACACAGAGTGAAGCTCCTACCACACCCTCTCACAGTCACTCTTTCTCCACCTCCAGGAGACCCGTGAGTATGAGGTTTCGATCTAACCCATCGCCTCATTTGCTGCGTCATCAACGTGAATCACCATCGTCTCTCTGAGCCTCGTCTCACTGCCTGCTCAGTCTGGCCCCCACTCTATCCCCACTTCCTCATTCCCCTCCTCATTCCCCATTCCGCCTCACCCCTTCTCCTCTCCCCTCCTCCTCCCCTCCTCTCTCTCTCTCTCTCTCTCCCTCCCTCTGTTCCCCTCCACTACACTCTTTCCTTCCATACCTGCCTCCTTCCGTCTACAGCCCTCTCCCTCATTCCGGAAGTACCGATGACCCAGAGTGGATCAGCACAAGGAGTGGAGTCGTGTTGGAGAAACTGAAGACCCGGTCTGGAGTATGGATGGTGGGAGTGAACAGGAAGGGGTGGGTTCTTGTTCCCTGAGCTCTTCCACCATGGGGGTCCCACTTCCTGGCTTCCTTCACTGTGCAGCCCTGTTCCCCCGGATCCTCCGCCGTGGGGCCCCGTTCCCCCCGATCCTCCGCCGTGGGGCCCCGTTCCCCCCGATCCTCCGCCGTGGGGCGTGTTTCCCCGGATCCTCCACTGTGGGGCCAGTTTCCCCGGATCCTCCGCCGTGGGGCCCCCCTGATCCTCCACCATGGGGCCTCCCGGATCCTCTGCCGTGCAGCCCCCCCTGATCCTCCGCTGTGGGGCCCCATTCCCTGGATCCTCCACCGTGGGGCCCGTTCCCCCAGATCCTCCGTCGTGGGGCCCCGTTCCCCCGGACCCTCCACCGCCGTGGGGCCCCATTCCCCGGACCCTCTGCCGCGGGGCCCCGTTCCCCGGATCCTCCGCTGTGGAGCCCCGTTCCCTGGGCTGTTCTGCTGTGAGACACATTCCACGAGCTCCACCCTGGGGCCAATTCTCTGTGCTCCTTAACCATGACTTATGCCTCTGGATCCATGTTTCAGCCTCCTCCACTGTGGGGCCCAGTTCCTCCAGCCACCTCCGCTGTGGGGCCCCGTTCCCTGAGACTCCTCCTCTGTGGGGCCCGTTCCCCCAGCCTTCTCTCCTTTGGGACCCCATTCCCCAGGCCTCCTCCACTGTGGGGCCCCGTTCCCCCAGCTCCCTCCGCTGTGGGGCCCCGTTCCCCCAGCCACCTCCGCTGTGGGGCTCCGTTCCTCCAGCCACCTCCGCTGTTGGGCCCCGTTCCTCCAGCCACCTCCGCTGTGGGGCCCCGTTCCCCCGGCCTCCTCCGCTGTGGGGCCCCGTTCCCTGGGCCTCCTCCACTGTGGCGCCCCAATCCTTCACTCCTTCCCTGTGAGACCCATGCTTTGGCCTCCTGCACCATAGGCCCCATTCCTCAGGCTGCTCTGTCATGGGGCCCTATCCCTTCGCTCCCAAATATTCTAGTACCCTCACCACCAATCACCATTCCCCAATCTCTGCGGGGAATGGGAAGACCCCAGGGACGAGCCTGTCTCCCTCCTTGTAAGCTCAAGGGAGGGTTTCAGAAATTGTTTGCCATGACGTAATGTATGAACTGTGACTATTTTCATCCACGTGGAACCACCAGCTTTTTCCAACAAACTGTGAAATATTAAACGAATCATGATTTGTACTAACTCTTGGCTGTCTGTCTCTCTCTTTCCTCCTGAACCAAATGGGGTTAGTCTGTGCACACTGCATCCACCACATTACCTATCTCCCGTCTGGTCAGGGGTGTGACAGGACACCTGCAACTCCCCGGGGTGGGATTAGTCTGTGCACACAACATCCAACTCAATACCTGTCTCCTATCTACAGGTCAGGGGTGTGACAGGACACCCTCCACTACCTGGGGTGGGGTTGGTCCGTGCACACATTTGCCACATTACACATCTCCCATCTACAGGTCAGGGGTGTGACGGGACACTCCCCACTCCCTGGGCTGGGATTAATCCGTGAACAAAACATCCAGCTCAATACCTGTCTTTCAGGTTGCTCACCTGGAAATCAAACTCACCATCACTGAGTCTAAATCCCAGGACTTCGTCCCCACCAATGCCGTAGGAGCACCTTCTCCAGGAGGCGGGCTGGGGTTCAAGGGGTTGATTCACCTTTCCCCCCACCCTATTCCAGAGGCCATCGAGGAAGTGCTGGCCTTGGCAGACAAGTGCCCCAGACTGACTAACAACCAGGAGGCCATGAATTAAATGCTGCAGAGGCAACAAAAGCTTCCTCAATCCCTCTCTTCCTGGTCTGTCCCTGCGGATTGAGGGATCTGGAATCACTGCTTTCCTCAGCTCCTGCCTGTTCCTGGGATCGAGGGGAACTTGCCCTTGGAGTTCTGACGTGACTGAAGAGGCCATTGTGGGATCCACAGGCCCCTTTCCACGGCTCAGAACAGGATGTAGTGGAGGGGGCAGAGTGGGGATAATCTGAGAGGATGGAAACTCATTACTGTACACCATCACACGGCTTTCTGAGAACTCCCGATACAAAACTGGTTCTCTGGACGATCAGAATGGTAAACTAAGTGCGGGAAAAAAAAGAGATACATTTTTTTTCCATCTGTATTTACTCAGGAGACGGACACAGAGTCTATAGACATGAGGCAAAGCGGCAGCAAGTTCACGGACCACAGAGGAGGAGGTGTTTGCTGTCCTGAGGCAAATCAGGGTGGACAAGTCCCCAGGGTTTGACAGGGCATTTCCTCAGACCCTGAGGGACACAAGTGCAGAAGTTGCCAGGGCTCTAGCAGAGGTATATAAACCAACCTTAGCGACAGGTGAGGTACCAGAGGACTGGAGGATGGACAATGTGGTTCCACTATTTAAGGCTCTAAGAATAAACCAGGAGATTATAGGCCGGTGAGCCTGACATCAGCACTGGGAAAGTTATTGGAAGGTGTTCTAAGGGAATGGATTTAGATAGACTGGGACAGATTGGGGATAGTTGGCATGGCTTCGTGTGTGGTAGGTCTTGTCTAACCAATCCTATAGAATATTTCAAGGATGTTCCAGGAAAGTGGATGAAGGCAAGGCAACGGTTGTTGCCTATGTGGACTTTAGGAAGGCATTTGACAAGGTCCTGCGTGGAAGATTGGTTAAGAAGGTTCAGTTGCTCAGCATTCAAGGTGAGGTAGGGAATTGGATTAGACATTAGCTTTGCGAGAGAAGCCAGCGAGTGGTAGTATTGTGTTGCAAGGATCAGTGCTGGGTCCTCTGTTATCTGTCACCTATATCAATGATCTGGATGGTAATGTGGTAAACTGGATCAGCAAATTTGCAGATGATGCGCCAAGACTGGGGGTGCAGTTGACTCCCAGAGCTTGCAGCAGGATCTGGACCAGCTGGAAAAATGGACTGGAAATTGTCAGATGAAAATTAATGCTGATAAGTGCGGGGTGTTGCACTTTGGGAGGATCAACCAGGGTAGGTCTTACACAGTGAACAGCAGGGCACTGAGGAGTGTGGTAGAACAACGGGATTTGGGGATACAGTTCCATAATTTATTGAAAGTGGCGTCACCAGTAGATAGGGTCATAAAGAAAGGTTTTGGCACATTGACCTTCATAAACCAAAGTACTGAGTACAGGAGATGGGATGTTATGTTGAATTTGTATAAGACATTGGTGATGCCTAATTGGAGTATTCGTGCAGTTTTGGTCACCTACCTACAGTAAAGATGTAAATAAGATTGAATGAGTACAGAAAGAATTACAAGGATATTGCTGGGTCTAGATGACCTGAGATATAAGGAAAGATTGAATATGTTCAAACTCTATTCTTCACAACATAAAAGACTGAAAGTGATCTGATAAGGGTATACACAATTATGAGAGGTATAGACAGGGCAAATGCAAACAGGCTTTTTCCACTAAGGTTGAGTGGGACTACAACAAGAGGTCATAGGTTAAGGATGAAAGGTGGAATGTTTAACGGGAATATGAGGGGAAACCTCACTCAGAGGGTGGTGAGAGTGTGGAATGAGCTGCCAGTGTAGGGAGTACACGTGAGCTTGATTTCACCGTTTAAGAGAAATTTGGATAGGTAAATGGATGGTAGGGATATAGAGAGCTGTGGTCCTGGTGGAGGTCAATGGCAGTTTAATGATTCGACATGGATTAGATAGGCAAGGGCTTGTTTCTGTGCTGTACTGTTCTCTCACTCTATGTGTGTGTGAGGCAGTGCCTGTATCAGTGTACACATCGTACAGGGTATCAGTGTCTGTATTACTCTATACATTGTGCAGTCTATCAGTGTCTGTATTACTCTATACATTTTACAGTGTATAGATTGTAGAGTGTATCAGTGTCTGTATCAGTGTAGTCATTGTACAGTGTATGTCTTTGTGGACTTTTCTGTGTGTGTGAGAGAGAGGGAGTACGTGTGTGTGATTGTGTCTGTATGAGTGTGTGTGTCTGTGTGGTGAGTGGGTGCACCTGTCTGTACAGAAGACGAATGTGATCCTGGTGACTGTGACACCAATTGGACCAGCGACAATGACCCAGAGTGGGTGATGGAATGGCAGTTATGCTCCGCATCTAGCTCCTGACACTCTCACTGTTCCTCTCTCTGACTATCCACCTGTCCTAAAAACACCCCTCCCCAACACTCCTCTCCCATCTCTCTCTCTCCCTCCACCAAACTTCCTCTCCCTCTCCCTGCCCCAACCATCCTCTCCTGTTCCATCCCTCCTCCTCCATCCCCAATCCTCCTGTCCTGTTCCATCTCTCCCATATCCCTCTCCAATCCTCCTTTCCCATTCCATCTCTCCCATATCCCTCTCCTCTCTCTCCCCTCCCCCTCTCTGTCACCTACCTCTCCCTCCACTCTCTCACTCAACCCTCTCTCCCTCCCTATCTTGCTCACTCATTTCTCCTCCCCAATCCCTCACCTCTCTGTCCCCTTCCCCCTCTCTCTTAGTTCCTCCACCCCCACCCTCTCCTAGGTCGTCCCTCAGTGATGAATAAGGTCTGAAGCGGGTCTGTGGCTGTGAGACCTCTCCCGCCCTCTCTCTGCTCCCCGTGGAGAAGGCAGGGTCCGACGAGGATCTGTCGTTGAGTCTCCGGCCCGGGTGTCAATGACTGCGTCGGTGTGCTGTCGCCGGGGAGACACTGACATCTGCGGACGTGCGGGAGGGGGGAAAGAAGTTAGAGAGGGTAGGGGCAAGGGGGAAAGGGGGAAGAATAGGAAAGAAAGGTGGAAAGTGGGAGAGGGAGGGGTGTGGGGATGTGGAGGGGGAGTGAAGGGAGGTTCAGAAGGGAAAGGGGAGGGGGAAGAAATGGAAGAGGTGTAGAGAAAGGGAGGGGAGAAGGAGAAAGGGGGAAGAAGGGAGAGAGGGAGGAAGAAAGGGGAGGGGAGGGAAAGGTGGGACAGGAGGGAAAAGGGGGAGGGAGAGAAAGAGGGGAGGAGGAGAAAGAAAGTGGGAGAGGAGAGAGAAACGTTTGACAGGAGTGAAGAAGAGGGGAGGGGAAGAAAGGGGATTGGATAGTGGAGGGGGAAGGGGAATGAGGTGGGGAGAAGGAGAGAGGAGAGAAAGGGAGGGGAGGAGAGAGGAAGATAACAGGAAAAGGGGAAGGGGAGAGAGAAGTGGGAGGGGGAGATAGGGAAAGGGGAGAGTAAAGGAGAGAGGAGGGAAGGGAGAGTGAAGTGAAGGGGGAGTGAAGCGGGGAGGGGAGAGAGTGATAGGAAGGATTGGGAAGAGGGGAATGGGGATAGGAAGGTTACAAGGGAGGGGAGATGGGAGAAGGGGAGTAAGAGGGGATAGGGTAGGGGTTGGAGAGAGAATGGCTGGAGTAGGGGAAAGAGGGGATAGGTATGTGTGGAGAGACACGGAGGTGGGGGTTGTTTTGTCTCTCTCTGGAGTTGTATACATGGATACAGTAGCAGCCCCACCCCCACCCACCCACCCCCCACACACAGATCCAGCCGTCTGCCATCAGGAGCCGGATCCGCTGCCTCCTCCGCCCCAGGACCAGCTGGTGTGTGCGAGGAGCTGTCAGTATGCACATCTCCCTCTCCCACTCATTCTCACAGCTGTTCCTCCGCTCGGCACCGCTCCCACTCCCCGCAATACCATCTAGCAGAGTGCGGGAACGGGGCTGTGGACAGAGGCACTCCGGACTCGGGGACCTTCGGCCAAAGGGATCTCCGGACACAGTGAGCGTCGACACAAGAGTCCCCAGACACAGAGATCTCCGGACACGGGAAGTGTCGGACACAGAGATCTCCGGACACGGGGAGTGTCGGACATAGCTATCTCCGGACACGGGGAGTGTCGGAGACTGGGACCTCAGGAAGAGCCTCGGTTTTGCCTTTGTAGATCCTGCTCCAGATTTCATTCAGGTCTATCTGCTATCGATCTGGTTTATCCCACTTCAGGTTCGGTTCAGGTTCCATTCTACTGTTAATCCGGATTTGCTCATTTGACTCCGATCCAATCCCACTTTGATCCTGATCTGCTCCGGTCCTACAGCCCTGGTTCTACTGCAGTCTGCCTTTGGTCCGCTTCGGGTTTGCTCCCCTGCGAATTAGGCTCCCCTCCCGCTCCGCCGCTCTCCATCGGGCTCGACTCTCACGCCAATCTCTCCACGTTGTTCCAATCCATTTCTGGTCTCCCTTCTTTCCCATTCCCACTCTCGCTCTCTCTGCTACTCCATCTCCGTTCCAGATCAGCACTCTCCCCGCCTCCGTCTCCATGGCTGGAAGAGAGAAATCCGCTCCCTCCATACACGAACACATGGCGATCGACGTGAACCCGGGACCCATCCGGCCCATTCCTCACATCTCGCATCGCTTCCCGCGACCGCTGGCCGCACGCGGACCCGGAGCCGGATCAGCGGGACCCGCGGAAGGGCCCAGACCCGGATTGGCGGTGGCGGCGGCAGCCGAGGCCGAGGCTGGAGCCGGACCGCAGCCGCACCTGGAGTCTCCGGAACTCGATGCCAATGACTCGGATGATTCAAGTGAGTAGTTCCCTCATCTCCGGCATCCATCACTTTGCCCTGTTCCGCCATCCATCACCTCAGTTCGTCAATCTCTCCATCCCTAAGTCCCTCCATTCCTCCTTCCCTCCCGCCCCACCCCGCCCATCCCGTCGCCTCACCTTGCTGTTCCATTCCTCCCCACCTCACCCCAGTTATCCGTAACCGTCATCTCTTAACACCTGGGGAGGGGGAGCCTACTGATGGATGAGGATGTCCAGGAGGGTCCCTACTTGGAGACCATGAGGGTGAGGGGTTCCTACACTCGCCACTCTCTGCGTGATAAAGTGTCCCTATTGTATCTGATTCTACATTCGCCCCTGGCGGGGTGATCCACACACCCACCTACCAGTCTCTGTGTAAAAGAAAACACCTCTGACAAGCCCCCGTACTTTTCTTCAATCACCTGAAAATGGTTGTCCCTAGGGTTCGCCATTTCCGCCCTGGGGACGAAAAGGTGTTGGCCGTCCATCCCGGTCAATGTCGCTTACCATTTTCTATGCCCCGTCAAGTCCTTCGCTCCAACCCTGCTGTTCTGGTCCGTGTCCGCCAAACACCCCCAGTGCTTCCTAAATGATTCTATTGTCCCTGCTCAACCACTTCCTCTGACAACCCATTCCCAATACCGTACTTACACCCTCTGGCTGAGAAATATTGCCCCCTTGGGTCCCATTTAAATCTCTCTCCTCTCACCCAAAGCTTGTGCCCCATAGTTTTGGAGTCCCTCTCTCCCCAACACTCTCACCCACACAGGCCCCTCACCTCCCCGTCTATCCCCCTCACTACCCACACACACCCTCACCACCCCAAACATCCCTTCACCTCCATCTCCCCCTCCTCCCCACCTCTTCTCTCCCTCTCTTCCCTCCATCTCACTCTGTCTTTCCCGCCTCCCTCCCCTTCCCCCCGCTCCCTGACATCCCACCCCATTGCCGCCTCCCTCTCCCTCCCCAGCTCCCTTGCCCCCACAACTCTCCCTCCCTCCCCACACCTCTCCCTTCCCTCATTCCCTTGCCCGCACATCATTCCCTCCCATTACCTTGTGCCCACGCCTCTCTCTACCCCACAGCTCCCTCCTCCCCTCCCTTGCCCTCACTCCTCTCCCTCCCCACTCCTCCCCTCTCCACTCCTCTCCTCCCCATTCCTCCCCTCTCCACTCCTCTCCTCCCCACTCCTCTCCTCCCCACTCCTCCCCCTCCCCACTCCTCCCCCTCCCCACTCCTCTCCCTCCCCACTCCTCGCCCTCCCCACTCCTCGCCCTCCCCACTCCTCGCCCTCCCTTGCCCCCACTGATGCTGCTGTCTTGTTATTGCAGTGAGCCTGGGCACTCTGGAATTTGACCTGTTGTACCGATCGGAGGAGCAGGTTCTCCAGTGTTCAATCCACAGAGCGAAGGTAATGGCCTGTGAGAGGGGAAGGAGTCGCTTCACAAAAGCGCCACAGCACGGGCGCTTCAGACCACCTTTAAGCGCCGGCCGAGATAAACCTACTCCAAGATCAACCCTCTGCTCTCATATAACCTTCCCTTCTTCCTTCATCCATGAACGTGTCTGAGTCTTTTAAATGGCCCTAATGTATCTGTCTCTACCACCACCCCCGCAGGCTGTTCTACACACCCACCACTCTCTGTGTAAGAAACATACCCCTGACCCCCCCCCCCCCATACTTTCCTCCAATCACCTTTAAATTGTTGGTATTGGCCATTTTCCGTACGCTGGTTGTCCACTCTGTCAACGCCTCTCATCATCTTATACCCCTCTATCAGGTCACCTCTCATCCTCCGTCGCTCTAAGCACAAAAACCGTAGCTCACTCTACCTATCTTCATAAGACATGCTTTCTAATCCAGGTAGCATCCTGGTAAATATCCTCAGCACCCTCTCTAAAGTTTCCACATCCACCCTATAACGAGGTGACTAGAACTGAATACAATATTTCAAGTGGGTTTTATAGACCCCCTGACCAATGAAGGCCAACACACAGTAGGCTGCCTGAACCTCCCTGCTCGACTTATGCGGCAACTTTGAGGCATCGATGGCTGTGGAACTGAAAACACATCTTAATGCAACACACACACACACACATATCCTGGGGAACACAGCAGGTCAGGCAGCACCTGTGGAGGGGAAAACAGTCAACATTTCAGATCGAGACCCTTCATCAGTGACACGGAGACACATCAGAGCCAGTCCCTGTACACATTCTAAAAATTCAAATCTCAGAGTAAGTTTATTATCAAGATACCCCACGTCACCATGTAGCACAACTCCGAGATTCACATCCTCGCTGCTGTACACAGCAAGCTTCAGAAACACAATAAAAGCAATGAATGACTACAATGGACAAACAACTAAAGGAAAAAGACGACAAAACTGTGCGAATACAAAAGAAAAAGAAGAAATAACTATCAAGAACATGAGATGAAGAGTCATTGAAAGTGAGTTGATAGGTTGTGGGAGCAGTTCAGTGGAGGTGAGTGACGTTATTCATGGCTGAGAGGTAATAACTCTTCCTGAACCTGATGGTGTGAGTCCTCCGCTTCTTGCGCCTCCTCCTTGGCAGCAGCGAGGAGAGAGCACGTCCTGGGTGCTGGGGGTCCCTGATGATGGGCGCTGCTCTCCGTGCAGATGCGCTCAGTGCTGGGGAGGGCTTTACCCATATCCGCTATCTTCTGCAGGATTTTCCGTTCAAAGGCATTGGTGTTTCCATGCCAGGCCGCGATGCAACCAGTCAATATACTCTCTACCACACATCGATAGAAGTTTGCCAGAGTTTTAGATTTCATGCCGGATCTTCGCTGCCGCGCTTTCTCCGTAATTGCGCTTACGTGTGGGTCCCGGGACGGGTTCTCTCAAATGATAACACCGAGGAATCTGAAGTTGCTGACCCTCTCCGATGAGGACTGGCTCACGCACCTCTGGCTTCCTCCGTCTGAAGTCCAAAGCCAACTCTTCGGTCTGCTATCCTTGAGTGGGTTGTTGTTGTGGAACCACTCAGCTGGCCCAGTCAGACCAGCTACACATACGCGCGAATTTGCACAACGCTTTGAGAACTGAACCTCTGAGTTAAACTCATTGCTCCGCCCGCCCAGTGGTGCGATCGGCTCTCCTCCCATTGGCTACGCTCTGACCTGTCCCTCTCCTGATTGGCAGGGTCTGAAGCCAATGGATTTGAACGGTCTTTCGGATCCTTACGTGAAGCTCCACCTTCTGCCAGGACCCTGCAAGGTGGGTATCGGATCCATGTCCAAATGGGCAGCGATGGACAGAGGGAGGGGTGGGCAGGAGGGGGAAGGAGATAAAACGGGGAGCGCCTCCACACCGTCCCATCACACACTCCCGGGGTCAGACACAGAGTGAAACTCCCTCCACACCGTCCCATCACACACTCCCGGGGTCAGACACAGAGTGAAAGTCCTTTTGTAACCATGGATGTTGTTATTCCCAGGGAAACAAGCTGAGGACGAAGACGGTGCGTAACAGCCTGAACCCTTGCTGGAACGAGACGCTGGTCTATTACGGAGTGATGGACGAGGATCTCCTTCGTAAAACTCTCAGGCGAGTGGGTGAGACTGGGGGGCAGGTGCCCTGTGCGAGACCAGGATACTTGGAACTCCTGGGCTGTGAGATCTTCCTCTGTAACCCAGGTCTCCCGTTGTCCCCGCAGGGTTTCTGTTTGTGATGCCGACCTGCTAGGTCACAACGACTTCATTGGGGAAACGCGGGTCCCACTTCGGAAGTTAACAGCCGACCAACGAAGGCACTTTAATATCGTTCTAGAGAGACCACCGGTGAGGTGTGGGGATTGGGGAGAACACGTCTTCATCACCCTCTCCCTTCCCTACACCATTCCCTCCCCTACACCCCACCCTATCTTCGAGAACCCTGCCCTTGTGCCCCAATTTGTCTCTGTCATCCCTTCCTCCCTTCCTCCCTGACACCTTTCCCCATTTCCAACACTCTCTTTCCCCTACAACCCTCCCCATACTGATCCTATCCCTCTCCTGCACTCCTTCTCATCTCCGAGACCCCCTCCCTCCCTATACCCCAATTCATCTCCGTCACCCCTCCACCTCCCATACCTGAACCCTCATTACTCTCTGTCCTCCCCATTTTCTTCATCCCATCACTCTTCATCACTCCCATCTCCGTGACCTTTTCCCTCCTCTACACGTCTCTTCATCTTCGAGATCCCTTCCCGTACATTCATCTTCCTCTTGGTGAACCCCATCCTTCCCCTACACCTCACCCCATCGCCCTCTCCCCTATGCCCCTCCCAGTCTCCAAAACCCTTTCCCCCACGCCGCACTCCATATCCACAGGTCCCTCCCTGTCTATCGTGTCTACGCTGTCTATGGCTCATTTCCACGCGCCCCGCACCACCGCTGGCAACACATTCCAGGCACCAACCGTGTAAAGAGGAACTTTCTCCGTATATCTCTTTTCATTTTACCCCCTCTCACCTTAAAAGCATAAACATTTCCACTCTGGGGATAAAGATACTGGCTGCCTACTCTGTCAGCGCCTCTCATAATCTTACAAACCTCTATCAGATCTTCCCCCAGCCTCCACCGCTCCGGAGAAAATAACCCAAGTTTGTCCAGCTTCTCCTTCCAGCTCAGACCCTCTAATCCAGTCAGTTTCCTGGTGAACCTCCACCGCACCCTCTCCAAAGCCCCCACACCTGTCCTGTAATGGGGCAGCTAGAACTGTACATAATAATCCAGATGTGCCCCCCCTCCCCACCTGTAACGGGGCAACCAGAACTGAATGAATTACTCTGGATGTGGCATTCTGGAGTTTTATGAAGCTGCAACATACCTTCCCGACTCTTGTACTCAGTGTCCCAACTGACGAAAGTAAACACGCTGGCCACCTTCTCGACCGTCCTGTCTTTTTGTGCGGCCGCTGTGGTCTTGCACTCCCAGGGTTGTCCGTCTGAGCAGAGAGTCCAGACACTGACCTTCACCACAACGCAGCGAATTACTCAGAGATCTCGACTGCCCCTTCTTTGACAAAACTATAAAAGTTTATTTACGTAACATATACACAAGGTACAGACATTCAATATTTATAAAACAATAAGCAACCTCAGATTAAAACATGGTTACTACCGTCTATAAAAACAGTCAATACCCCGGGGGCCCGCCGCTCCCGGACGTCCTCTCCTGTACCCTTAGCGACCGCGTCTCCCGGACAGCCGGGCACGAAAGTTTCCTCGGAAAAGGGGCAGACAGTCGTCCCGGGCGTCGCCGTCCACTTTCCGCCGCCTAGACACGTGAATGGCCATCCCGGGACCAAGCCCACCGGGAGATCCTCCTCACGACCCTTCCCCTTTCGTACTGGGTGCCCGTAGGTGAGGAGCGCGGGACTGAACTGCAGCCACAACCTCAGCAGCAAGCCCCTGAGAAGCGGCTGCAGCCTCTGACGTCCCGTTCACGCGTGGTAGACTGACTCCTCCCGCCCACAGAATGGGCCGGTGGACAGGGTGTCAGTGAACCCGCTGTACGGGACTGCCCACCTTCCAGCCCAGGTCCCCGACGTACAGGGGAAGGACCTCCGCAGAGAGACATTTCCACTGGGGACCTCCCCCGCTGCTACTGCTAACACGGACGGCCAAGGCGAGGAAGTGGAAGGTGTGCAGGAGCGGCCCGTACAAGAAACGCATCCCTCACGTTACGCGGGACCCTCTCCCGCGTGGTTTCCCGAGGCCGGGGTCCGACGAGCACATCGGAGGGTGATGCAGCCGGAACCCCTCCGCTTCCCCGCGCCCCCCCCCACTACGCCCATCTCAACTGCCCCTGTCCTACCTTGCTGGAGCTGGAGGAACTCAAACAGGCCAAGCAGTATCGGAGGGGGGAAATAGGCTGTCAGCGTTTAGCCCAGAATAACAATGTCCTGCCCCCTTCCAGTCCGAGTGAAGGGTCGCGGCCCGAAACGTCAGCTGTGTTTCCCTCCATAGGTTCAAGATTGTCCAGATTCAATACTGCTTAAAGTCATTTCCTGTACACAAGTGGAAGGAGAACAAAATAATTGTTACTCGAGACCCGATGCAGCCAAAAAATAACGAACACAAGAGATAAAGAACAGAATAATGATGATAATAATAATAACACACAGTAAATATGGGGAGAAGGTTCAAACATCAGAGATGCAGAGGAACTTAGGAGTCCCCGTGCAAGACTCCCAGGTTAATTTACAGGTCGAGTCTGTGGTGAAGAAGGCAAATGCAATGTTGGCATTTATTTCAAGGGGAATAAAAGCAAGGAGATAATGCTGAGGCTTTATAAGACAATAGTCAGGCCACACATGGAGCATTGTCAACAGTTTTTGGGCTCCGTATCTCAGAGAGGATGGGTTGTCATTGGAGAGAGTCCAGACGAGGTTCACGAGGATGATTCCAGGAATGAAGGGGTTAACATATGAGGAACATTTGGCAGCTTTGGGCCTGTACTCACTGGAATTTAGAAGAATGCGGGGCACGGGGGGGGGGGGGCGGGGAGGGAGTGATCTCTTTGAAACCCACCGAATGTTGAAGGGATGTGGAGAGGATGTTTCCTATGGTGGGGGTATCCAGAACTAGGGGGCACAGCCTCGAAACTGAGGGGCGACCTTTTAGAACAGAAGTAAGGGGGATATTTTTTAGCCAGAGAGTAGTGGATCTGTGGAGTGCTCTGCCACAGACTGAGGTAGAGGCTAAGTCTATGTGTATATTTAAGGTGGAAAATAATGTTTCCTTATCGGTCGGGGCATCAAAAGATATGGCGAGAAGCAGGTGTATGTGGTTGAGTGGGATCCGGGATCAGCCATGACTCGATGGGCTGAACGGCCTAATTCTGCTCCTATGCCATGTAGAACTAAGATAGTTTAGCTACACAGATTGATTATATGTAACAATAGGTGAATGCCGGGAAATAATGGAGTTAGTGGGTGGAGATGTTGATCTGCCTCACTGCTTGTGGAAAGTAACTGTTTTAGAGTCCGGCGTCCCTGTGTGTATGCTCTGCAGCCTCCTCCCTGATGGGAGTGGGACAAACAGCAGAGTGCGTGGACTCCTCATGAGGTTACTGGCCCTTTTCTGTATATATCTCTGTGATGGCGGGTAAGCTGGGGAAGGTGATACACTGGGCGGTTTTGACTGCCTTCCTGTGCGCCGCAGCGCAGTTACTGTACCGATGCTCTCTACTGCAGATCTATAGAATGACGTGGGGATGGATGTGCAAAGACCGGCTCTCTTCACAAAGTAGAGTTGTTGGTGAACTTTCTTGCAGGATGTGTGCTCCCAGGAGTTTGAAACTACTTGCAGTTTTCAGTGGTGTGCTACTGTAAAGGTGGGTGTGAGTTCTGCTGAAGGTGACAACCATCTCCTTTGTCTTGTCGACATTTGCCTCGGTCTCTTCCATCTCCACTCACCGAGGTTGGCGATGAGCCCCACCGCTGCCGTGTTATCGACGAACTTGTAGCCGTGCAGCTGGGTGTGTGAGCGAAGCGCACAGCCCTGGGGGACACCCGTGTTGGGGGCGATGGGGAGAGAAGGTCGGCTGCGCATCCTGACTCTCCGAGGTCTGTTGATTGGGGAGAGTAAGGCCCAGCTGCACGGCTGTGTAGTTACACTGAGAAGGAGTTTGTTCACCAAGTCTGTGGGACAGCAGTGTTGAATGCCGAACTGAAATCCGGAATCAGCGTTCTGACATAAGTGTCCCTGTTTTCTAGCTGTGTCGGGGCCGGGTGAAAGCAGATGTTGTATAGCGGTTCTGTCGGGAAGCTTATTGGTGAGTGTCCAATGGGGCAGGAGTGGAGGTTTTGATATGAGCCATTGCAGGCCGTTCAAAACACTTCGTTGTGACTGGCGTCGGTGCTACTGGACAGCGGTTATTTAGTTGTGAAGGTGTACAGGGATTGTTGCGGCTGGTTTCAAGCATGTGGGGGCGGCAGCCTGGTTGAGTGAAGTGTTGAAGATATCCGTGAAGAGACGATGTGCAAACTCCCTGAGTACCCGGCCTGGGATCTTTTCCGCCCCGGCCGCCTTATAGGAGTTAACTTTCTACAGAGTTCTCCTCGCGTCAGCCACTGTTACAGAGCGCGGCTGCTCGCCTGGGAGGGGGAGCTGAGGTAGTGACTCATGCATCGAAGCACACATACAGGTTGTTCAGAGCGTCGAAGAGGGAGATGTCACAGGTACAGTCGACACTGTTTTTCCTCGCGTAGTTGGTGATGCCTTTGATGCCCAGCCCCGCCCAGTCCCAGTCCCCCACAGTCCCAGCCCCCCAGCCCCAGCCCCCGGTCCCAGCCCCAGCCCCCAGCCCCGCCCAGTCCCAGTCCCCCACAGTCCCAGCCCCCCAGCCCCGCCCAGTCCCAGCCCCAGCCCCCGGTCCCAGCCTCAGCCCCCAGCCCCGCCCAGTCCCAGTCCCCCACAGTCCCAGCCCCCCAGCCCCGCCCAGTCCCAGCCCCAGCCCCCGGTCCCAGCCCCAGCCCCAGCCCCCAGCCCCGCCCAGTCCCAGCCCCCCCCCCCGGTCCCAGTCCCAGCCCCCAGCCCCGCCCAGTCCCAGCCCCCCCACCGGTCCCAGTCCCAGCCTCCCCACAGTCGCAGTCCCAGCCCCGCACGCCGGGGATTATCTGACCGGCGTTTCTGATTTTTTGGTGGGTAAGGAGGCCGTCTTTGCCCTCTTGTTGCCTAAGACGAGGTTTCAAGGGCTGCTCTGAGATTTGTTCTGTCGCCACTCCGCGGGTTTTCAGTAGGGTGCGTTTACCCAGGGCCTCTGGTTGGGCTGTAAGATGACCGTTCTTGAGGTTTCAATTTACTCCTGCAGCCTCAGACCCTCGGTGAGGTAGGGAGTTGCCTATCCCAGCATGTGAAGACAGACTCCGGCGAATTGAGCGGACGAGACCAATGGAAGGTCCAACAGTCAAGGCAGCGGTCTCTGCAAGCGTCGTGGAACGCGTAGAGCAGGACAAGACACAGAATACGTCCTGGCCATCCACTACGCCTGGTCTCATCTCCAGCCGTCTCGATTCTTCTCTTGCCACTGGATCCAGATGGGAATTGGGAAGAGAGAGTGAGGCTGACGCTGCGCATCTCTCCCTCATTTAATCCAAATCAAGATCTAGTCTCGACGCCATCATCATCATCACGGTGTCGAGGTCCTCTTCGACGATGACGATGGACGAACATACTGATGTGGCCGGTGACAGGTGAGGCATATTCCTCGCTCTGTGCCTACTCCGTTGTGACGGCCTCCTGCAACATCTGCCGGCTGGTCGGTTCAAACAGCCCTGAGCATGGATTGCCTCACCGATGTCCACTTGACTGGTTTGGCCATTTTCAGCTACGCTGACATTAACACTCGCCTGGCCTGCTGAGTTCCTTCGGCATCTTGCGTGTGTTGGAGATATGACAGAGAGGCCAAGGCGGCTTCGTAAGTATCGCATCTGTATGAATATGATTTGTTCCCCTGGTGGCAGTCGTGACTCGTCGGTGAAATGTCGGTAAAATGTCCTGCAGGGTAACATGATTACCGTCTCCTGCAATTATGAAGAGACCGTCTGAACGCGTATTTTTGTAGCGAGATGATGATACCCGGCGTTCGCGCTCGGCGCTGATGAACGCAACAGCAAACTCCCTGAGCGGGTTATGTGGCCGGCTATCAATTTGAAGGTTATCAATGCCCCCGGAACAGTGACTGCTAAATGCAGATGTTTGTACACCAATTCACACAGATTCAATCTTTAGATTGAACTGGTGTAGGGAGCAGGGTTTCAGATTTCAGGATAATTGGGACCTCTTCTGGGGCAGGTGGGACCTGTACAAGAGAGACGGGTTACACTTGGACTACAGGGGGACCAATATCCTTTCAGGGAGGTTTGTTGGTGCTATTGGGGAGGCTTTAAACTAGATTTGCAGGGGGATGGGAACCAGAGTGCCAGAGCTGACAGTGTGGCTGGGGTGAAAATAAATGATGTTAAAAGTTCAAGCAAATCCGCTAATAGAAAGGTTGTGAGTGGTGGTAAAAATCTTCTGAGGTGTATATATTTCAATGCTAGGAGTATTGCGGGGAAGGCGGATGAGTTGAGGGCGTGGATTGACACGTGGAATTATGACGTTATAGCAATTAGTGAAACTTGGCTACAGGAGGGGCAGGACTGGCAGCTTAATATTCCAGGGTTCCGATGTTTCAGATGTGATCGAGGCAGAGGAATGAAAGGTGGGGGAGTAGCATTGCTTGTTAGGGAAAATATTACAGCAGTGCTCAGGCAGGACAGATTAGAGGGCTTGTCTACTGAGTCCTTATGGGTGGAGCTGAGAAAAAGGAAAGGTATGGCCACATCAGTGGGGTTGTATTACAGACCACCCAATAGTCAGCAAGACTTGGAAGAGCAAATCTGCAAAGAGATAGCAGGCAACTGCAGGAAACATAAAGTTGTGGTGGTAGGGGATTTTAATTTTCCATGTGTTGATTGGGTCTCCCATACTGTTAGGGGTCTAGATGGTTTAGAGTTTGTAAAATGTGTTCAGGAAAGTTTTCTAAATCAATATATAAAGGGACCAACTAGAGGGGATGCAATATTGGATCTCTTGTTAGGAAACGAGTTAGGACAAGTGATGGAAGTCTGTGTAGGGGAGCACTTTGGTTCCAGTGATCATAACACCATTAGTTTCAACTTCATCATGGACAAGAATAGATCTGGTCCTAGGGTTGAGGTTCTTAACTGGAAGAAGGCCAAATCTGAAGAAATGAGAAAGGATCTAAAAACAAAAACAACAGGAATTCTGCAGATGCTGGAAATTCAAGCAACACACATAAAAGTTGCTGGTGAACGCAGCAGGCCATGCAGGGTCTCGGCCTGAAACGTCGACTGCACCTCTTCCTATGGATGCTGCCTGGCCTGCTGCGTTCACCAGCAACTTTTATGTGTGTTGTAAGGATCTAAAAAGTGTGGATTGGGACAGGTTGTCCTCTGGCAAGGATGTGATCGGTAGGTGGGAAGTCTTCAAAGGAGAAATTTTGAGAGTGCAGAGCTTGTATGTTCCTGTCAGGATTAAAGGCAAAGTGAATAAGAATAAGGAACCTTGGTTCTCAAGGGATATTGCAACTCTGATAAAGAAGAAGAGGGAGTTGTATGAAATGTATAGGAAACAGGGAGTAAATCAGGTGCTTGAGGAGTATAAGAAGTGCGATAAAATACTTAAGAAAGAAATCAGGAGGGCTAAAAGAAGACATGATGTTGCCTTGGCAGTCAAAGTGAAGGATAATCCAAAGAGCTTTTACAGGTATATTAAGAGCAAAAGGATTGTAAGGGATAAAATTGGTCCTCTTGAAGATCAGAGTGGTCGGCTTTGTGCGGAACCAAAGGAAATGGGGGAGATCTTAAATGGGTTTTTTTGCGTCTGTATTTACTAAGGAAACTGGCATGAAATCTATGGAATTGAGGGAAACAAGTAGTGAGATCATGGAAACTGTACAGATTGAAAAGGAGGAGGTCCTTGCTGTCTTGAGGAAAATTAAAGTGGATAAATCCCCGGGACCTGACAGGGTGTTCCCTCGGATCTTGAAGGAGACTAGTGTTGAAATTGCAGGGGCCCTGGCAGAAATATTTAAAATGTCGCTGTCTACAGGTGAGGTGCCGGAGGATTGGAGAGTGGCTCATGTTGTTCTGTTGTTTAAAAAAGGATCGAAAAGTAATCCAGGAAATTATAGGCCAGTAAGTTTAACGTCGGTAGTAGGTAAGTTATTGGAGGGAGTACTAAGAGACAGAATCTACAAGCATTTGGATAGACAGGGGCTTATTAGGGAGAGTCAACATGGCTTTGTGCGTGGTAGGTCATGTTTGACCAATCTATTGTTTTTCGAGGAGTTTACCAGGAAAGTGGATGAAGGGAAGGCAGTGGATATTGTCTACATGGACTTCAGTAAGGCCTTTGACAAGGTCCCGCATGGGAGGTTAGTTAGGAAAATTCAGTTGCTAGGTATACATGGAGAGATGGTAAATTTGATTAGACATTGGCTCAATGGAAGAAGCCAAAGAGTGGTAGTAGAGAATTGCTTCTCCGAGTGGAGGCCTGTGACTAGTGGTGTGCCACAGGGATCAGTGCTGGGTCCATTGTTATTTGTCATCTATATCAATGATCTGGATGATAATGTGGTAAATTGGATCAGCAAGTTTGCTGATGATACAAAGATTGGAGGTGTAGTGGACAGTGAGGAAGGTTTTCAGAGCCTGCAGAGGGACTTGGACCAGCTGGAAAAATGGGCTGAAAAATGGCAGATGGAGTTTAATACAGACAAGTGTGAGGTATTGCATGTTGGAAGGACAAACCAACGTAGAACATACAGGGTTAATGGTAAGGCACTGAGGAGTGCAGTGGAACAGAGGGATCTGGGAATACAGATACAAAATTCCCTAAAAGTGGCGTCACAGGTAGATAGGGTCGTAAAGAGAGCTTTTGGTACATTGGCCTTTATTAACCAAATTATTGAGTATAAGAGCTGGAATGTTATGATGAGGTTGTATAAGGCATTGGTGAGGCCGAATCTGGAGTACTGTTCTCAATTTTGGTCACCAAATTACAGGAAGGATATAAATAAGGTTGAAAGAGTTCAGAGAAGGTTTACAAGGATGTTGCCGGGACTTGAGAAACTCAGTTACAGAGAAATGTTGAATAGGTTAGGACTTTATTCCCTGGAGCGTAAAAGAATGAGTGGAGATTTGATAGAGGTATATAAAATTATAGATAGAGTGAATGCAAGCAGGCTTTTTCCACTGAGGCAAGGGGAGAAAAAAACCAGAGGACATGGGTTAAGGGTGAGGGGGGAAAAGTTTAAAGGGAACATTAGTGGGGGCTTCTTCACACAGAGAGTGGTGGGAGCATGGAATGAGCTGCCAGATGAGGTGGTAAATGCGGGTTCTTTTTTAACATTTAAGAATAAATTGGACAGATACATGGATGGGAGGTGTATGGAGGGATATGGTCCGTGTGCAGGTCAGTGGGACTAGACAGAAAATGGTTCGGCACAGCCAAGAAGGGCCAAAATGCCTGTTTCTGTGCTGTAGTTTCTATGGTTCTATGGTACTATTTCACAGTCAGGGAGTTCCCGTTTGCGCGGAACGGAGTCATTTCGTTCAGATGCAGAGCCGAGTCCGGCATGTGGTTGTTTTGACACGTTCCGGTGAAAACCAGAACACGGCAGTTTCTCATCTCTTTCTCTGTGTTCCTTCTCAGTCTCCGGGAGTCCATTTTATTATCTAGCGAGCGGGTGTTGGCCAGGAAAAGGGATGGTACGGCCGGCCTGCTCGGGTTAACTCAGCTTCGCTGGCGCCCCGGATCTCTTGCCGCAGTTCAGCTTCCTGACACTTCTGCGTCCGCCGCTTCCTCGGCCGAGACGCCGAGACCAGGTCTCTGTCCCCGGGACTGGTGTCTGTAGAACCGCTATTCGGTTCAGCACCGCTGTTAACTCTGCTGCCGGCGGATTAAATATAATTTTGTCTAAAATTATGCTGCCTGACCTGCTGAGTTCCTCTAGCATCAGACACATAAGCAGCACAGGGCGCAATGAGTCCTCTCCACCGTTCAATCAGGTCTGATTTATTTCTCCAGACCACCCCCTTCGCCCCCAGTTCTCCTGCCAACTGCCCCCTCCCCGTAACATCTGGCGCACTCACTGTTCAAGATCCCATCAATCTCCGCCTTAGGCACATCCATCATCTGTGGCAACCAATCCCACACATTCCTCCCCCCCCCCGCTCCTGCTGTTAACCAATCCCACACATCCCCCCCACTCCTGCTGTTAACCAATCCCACACATTCCTCCCCCCCCCCACTCCAGCTGGTAACCAATCCCACACATTCCCCCCTCCCACTCCTGCTGGTAACCAATCCCACAGATCTCCCCCGCCCCCGCTCCTGCTGGTAACCATTCCCACACATTCCCTACCCCTCCCCCCCAACTTCTGCTGGCTAAATAAATTCCCCCTCATCTCTTTTCTGCAGAGACGTCCATTTGTTATGAGGTGGTGCCCTCGGGTCCTAACCCTGCCGTTACTTTGGAAGGACGAACTTGAAAATAGGAGCCTTAGTGCTCCGGGGGGACAGGAGGATCTTGGGGTCCACGTCAATATTTCCGTGCAGGTTGCTAGGGTGGTTAAAAGGTGTGTTGGCCTTCATTAGTCAGGGGGCTGAGTTCAGGAACGGAGAGGTAACGTTGCAGCTCTACAAAACCATGGTTAGACCACACAGTTCTGGTCCCGCCAGAGGAGGGATATAGCAGCTTTAGAGAGGGTACTGAGACAGTGCCTGGATTAGACAGAATGTTGAGTGAGCTGGCGCTTCTCTTTGGAGCAAAGGAGGGTGAGAGATGACCTGACAGAGATGTACAAAATGGTAAGAGGCGTAGATCGAGTGGAGAGTCGGACACTTCTTCCCAGCGTGGAAAGGGTTAACACGAGGGGGCGTAATTTCAAGGTGACTGGAGCAAAGTACCGGGGGGGGGGGGCGGGGAATATCAGTTTTTTTCAGACAGAGAATGGTACACACTGCTGAGGATGATGGTAGAAGCTAATGCATTAGGATATTTTGTTTGTGTGTGAGTTTCTCCCCCAGTTTGGCAGTGGAGAGCCCCTCTCCTGGAATCTCAGCAGAGTTTGAAACACAGGACAATGACAATTCTCGCGGACTTTCTCAATCACCTCTCTGCTGTTTTCACACAGCCCCAGTCTCCGATATCACCACCGCTCAGAGGAATCGCTTTCTACATGCAGGAGGTAAATGTTCATAGAGGAACCGAACCACAACCGGGCACCGGGGGTGGGGGTGGGGGGTGAGAATCTGTACACTGACCAGTGTCTCTCAGTCCCTCTCTCTCAGGGGAGATCTGTACACTGACTGGTGTCTCTCAGTCCTTCTCTCTCAGGGGAGATCTGTACACTGACCGGTGTCTCTCAGTCCCTCTCTCTCAGGGGAGATCTGTACACTGACCGGTGTCTCTCAGTCCCTCTCTCTCAGGGGGAGATCTGTACACTGACCAGTGTCTCTCAGTCCCTCTCTCTCAGGGGAGATCTGTACACTGACCGGTGTCTCTCAGTCCCTCTCTCTCAGGGGGAGATCTGTACACTGACCGATGTCTCTCAGTCCCTCTCTCTCAGGGGGAGATCTGTACACTGACCGGTGTCTCTCAGTCCCTCTCTCTCAGGGGAGATCTGTACACTGACCGGTGTGTCTCAGTCCCTCTCCCTCAGGGGAGATCTGTACACTGACCAGTGTCTCTCAGTCCCTCTCTCTCAGGGGGAGATCTGTACACTGACCGATGTCTCTCAGTCCCTCTCTCTCAGGGGGAGATCTGTACACTGACCGGTGTCTCTCAGTCCCTCTCTCTCAGGGGAGATCTGTACACTGACCGGTGTGTCTCAGTCCCTCTCCCTCAGGGGAGATCTGTACACTGACCAGTGTCTCTCAGTCCCTCTCTCTCAGGGGGAGATCTGTACACTGACCAGTGTGTCTCAGTCCCCCTCTCTCAGGGGAGATCTGTACACTGACCGGTGTCTCTCAGTCCCTCTCTCTCAGGGGAGATCTGTACACTGACCGGTGTCTCTCAGTCCCTCTCTCTCAGGGGGAGATCTGTACACTGACTGGAGTCTCATAGTCCCTAGGTGCTGGGGTTGGGGAGGTGTGACTCTGTCATTTCTGATCAAGTCTGTTTTCTCTCACCTTATCTTTAACTCCCTCTCTCTGCCTCCATCCGCCTTTCCCTGCACCCTCCCTCTAAAACTGCTCCCCACTCGTCCCCTCACTCTTCTAGCCAGATGGGCCCCAGGAGGGGGAGCTTGGTCGGATCCTGTTGGGCCTTTGGTTCTGCTCCTCCAGCCACCAGCTAACCCTCTCCATCCTGCGCTGTGCCCACCTTGCTGCCATGGACCCCCATGGGCTCTCTGACCCCTATGTCAAGGCGTGAGTTCTGGCTGGGGAGGGGGGGGGGGCTGAATTCTTTTTTGGCCACTGGAGCGGGGGGAGGTCTGTTTCTAGGATGATCCTGAGCTCAGAGGGAGCAGTTCCTGGGATCTTCCTGTGCCTTCAGCAGAGTAGATCACAGTACCTTCCGGAGCTCATTGGGAACACTCCAGGAGAAAGCATGTGTGTGCAGTCCCCCTTTCCGATGGCACTGTTCCTGGGATCTTCCTGTGCTGAATGTCCACCACTGGTGTCTTCGGGTGCCCCTGCCAAACCGCATCACGGGTTCTTCCTGTGCAGCGTGGGATCTTCCTGTGTAAGCTGGGTATGGCCTGTGGGATCTTTCTGTGTGGAACCTTCCCGTAGAACTTTACTTGTCGGGGATGGTGTGTGGGATCTCCCTGTGCATGTTGGGCGCCCTGTAGGGGATTTTTCTGTGCCTTTGCCAGCAAAGTGTGGGATCCTTCTGTGCCGTGCTGCCCCTCACCTGTGATTGGCTCCTGCTCCAGGTACCTGAGGCCCGATGGAGGGAAGTCGTCCAAACACAAAACAGGCGTGAGGAAACGGACCCTGAACCCCGAGTTTAATGAGGTGAGAGGGACAGAGAGAGACAGAAAGGGGGGGGGGAGACGGTGGGGATGGAAGGGAGAGCGAGGGTAGAGAGAGTGGGGGGAGAAAGAGGGGATGGAGAAAGTGGGGGGAGAGAGAGGGGACGGGGAGAGTGGGGGAGAGAGGGAGGGCATGGAGAGAGTGGGGGGAGAGCGAGGGAATGGGGAAGGAAATAAGAGAGAGAGATTGGAGAGGGAAGAGAGTGGGGAGAGTGTGTGAGGGGATGGAGGTGGGGATGAGGCAGTTGGGGGAGAGGTTGAGATGGGGAAGAGAAGGGAAGGGTGAAGGGGAGAGGGTGAAGACGGGAGAGAGGTGAGGGGAAAGAGAGTAGAGGGGAGAACAGGTGAGGGGGAGTGAATTGAGAGAGGGGTGAAATGCGAGAGGAGAAGGAGAGGGGAGGGAGGGGGAAGGGGGAGAGGGATGTGGTAGGGAGAGAGGGAGGGACGGATTGATGGTTGAGGGAGAGAGCCCTGTTTAATGAGGTGATGGAGAGAGGAGGGAGGTGAGAAAGAGGGAGGGGTGGAGGAGGTGAGGGGCTTCCGGCTGCAGTTACCACCCACTGATGAGTGAACCACCACCCCATCTCCAGGATTTCCTCTTCACCCTCGACCCTACCGCCCTCCATTCCTGCTCCCTGCAGGTCACCGTCTGGGACCACCACCTCGGCAGGCCCAACCACCTCATCGGTGAGTGTGGGGATGTGCGGGAGGGAGGATAATAGAGTGTCCAAGATCACGACTGTCCGTGAGGTGTTGGATGGGGAAGAAGGAGGAGGGGGCAAAGAGGAGGAATGGAGGCTGAGGGAGGAGAATAGGGGGTGATGGAGGGTGTGGGTGAGGGTGGAGGGGGAAGGGTGGGTGGAGTTTGGGGAGTGGGTGTTGGGAGCCTTTGTCCCCTTGACCAACACTGAGGTATGTTCTCCCTCCCTCCATCTCCTTTCCCCTCCAGGAGGAGTGACGCTGGGGACGGAATCCCGGGGACAGCCCGGCCGCCATTGGCTGGAGTGTTTGCAGAAGGCGGGCCAGAGGATAGAGCGCTGGCACAAGCTGACCAATCACCTGAGCAACTGACCTGGGGAAGCCACACCCCTCACTGGCACCGCCCTCCCCCCCCACACCCCTCCATCCTCTTCACCTTCTCTCTACCTATCAGAAATACCCACTCCACTCTATCTTCAACATCTGCCTCCCCTCCACCTCCTCTCTCCTCCTTCCCTTATCCCCCGATCTTTCCGCTAAACCCTGCTCTCCCACTCCCCACCCACCCCCTCACCATGGAGGGTTTTTGAATTGATCTGTACATCTCCAGAAGAGAAATAAACCATAAACTCAGAACCTCCCGAGTCTCCGGTCTCTGTGTCTCTTATAGGAGCAAGGGAGCACCCCCCCCCCCAATCCTCCGACACATCCTCCCCGGGGTTCGAGGAACCTGCCCCCAGCCCGAAGCATTCTTTCTGTCCCTCGGGCATCAGGAAGGCTCCTCCAGGGGACCGAAGGCTCTTCTCTGACTCCTGTGCAACAAGTGACATTCTTGATGTTCCAGGGGCGCTGGGAGGAAGGAATAGGAATCGGGTCATTATTGTCACACGTCCTGAGGTCCAGTGAAAAGCCTGTCTTACAAACTGTTCACAGATCAGATCGTTACACCGTGCATTGAGGTAGAACAAGGCGGAACAACAACAAAACGCAGAATGAAGTGTTAGAGCTACAGTCAAAGTGCAGTGCAGGCGGACAGAAAGGTGCGAGGGTCACGTAGAGGTAGATTGTGGGGCCAAGATTCTTATAACAGCGAGCTAGAAGCTGTCCTGGAGACTGGTGGTACATGTTTGCGGGCTTCTGTATCTTCTGTCCGATGGGAGGGGGAGAAGAGGCAAAGTCAGGGTGGGTTGGGTCTTTGATTATGCTGGATGCTTTACCTAGGCAGCAAGTCAAGTCGAATTTATTGTCACGTGTGTGTACAGGGGCGATGAAAGAAGCAGTGTTCACAAGAAATACTATTAGGCACAGTTTATACAAGGAACAAATTCCATTTTAGTGCAAAGTGGTCAGAGTGCTGAGGCAGTTATTAAGATCATGCCGGTTGGTTCAAGAATCGAATGGTTGAAGGGAAGTCGCTGTTCCTGAACCTGGTGGTGTGGAACTTCAGGCTTCTGTCCCTCCTGCCCGATGGCAGGACCTGGACGGTGGGGATCTGTGATGGGGGATGCTGGAGATTTTGGTATTGACTTCTGTAGCCTGAGTGTTTATAGATGAGGCATTATTCTTCAAATTTGTTTTGGACCTTGTTGTAACAGTGCAGGAACCCAGAGAGAAGGGTTAGACAGAGTGAGATGATGAATGAAAGAGACAGGCTACAGGAAGCACAGGGTAGGCTGATTTCAATGATGTGTTGAACTGTGTCCACAACTCCCTGCAATTTCTTCCAGGCAAGGGCAGGGCAGTTGCCATACCAAGTGGTGTTGTATTTGGACAGGATGCTTTCTATGGTGCATTGATAAAAATTGGTGAGGGTTGACAGGGGCACACTAAAATTTCTTTAATCTTCTGTGGAAGTAGAAGGTATTGGTGAACTTTTTGGCCATAGCTCTGCAGTGGCTTGAGAAAGTACTCAGCCCCCACAACTATTTTCACATTTTACTGTCTCATTTTTTGAACTTAAAATATATAGTAGCAGCACACATCAAAGTTGCTGGTGAAAGCAGCAACCCAGGCAGCATCTCTAGGAAGAGGTACAGTCGATGTTTCAGGCCGAGACCCGGTGCTGTGTTCACCAGCAACTTTGATGTGTGTTGCTTGAATTTCCAGCATCTGCAGAATTCCTGTTGTTTGCATTTTTTAAAATATATTGTGGTAGGATTTTATTGAAGTACAGCGAATCTACAAAACATTGTGCATCATGTCAAATCAAAAGAAAAATTCCAAAACCTGGCAGCAATTTACAAAAAATTAAAACCCAAAATTGTGAAGCTGAAAAAGTATTCATTCCTATTTCTAAGTACTACACTAACTTTCCTCAGGTGTAATTTACAGTATTACCTTACCAACTCACCCAATTTGTTGGTGTAGAAAATTGGAGTATCACCTGTTTTTGGTGAATTCATAAGAATAAATACCCCATCTCTCTCCATAAAGTTCAACAGTATGGTAGATTTTCAACACACCAAACCAAAATGAAGGCAAAAGAGCATTCAAGTCAAGTCAGGGAAATAATAATAAAGAAGCACGAATCTGGGGAAGGGTACAAGATCATCTCAAAGGCACTGAACATACCTCAGGGCTCAGTGCAGTCCATCACGAAAAAGTGGAAAAACTGTGGAGATGTGCAGGACTAGTATTTCTGTTAACAGAGTGGTGCCAAGGGTGGTGGTGGGGGCAAATGCGACAGAGGCTATTAGACAAACACACGGATGTTCAGGGAATGGAGTGATATGAACACTGTATAGGCAGAAGTGATTAATTTAGTTGGCCGTTGGATCACAAATTTCATGAGATTGGTACAAAACTGTGGGCCAAAAGACCTGTACCTGTCCGTGTGCTAGGTTATAGAAAAGGTAAAGGTAAAACCCACAAGGTTCTACAAATACAGAGCATATATATTCACCCCTGTCCAACCCAGGAAATTCTCACGTCTTATTGTTTTACAACATTGAATCACAGTAGATATAATTCAGCTTTTTTGACACTGATCAACAGAAAAGACTATTCGTGTCAAAGTAAAAACAAATTTCTCTAAATTTGTCTAAAATTTATTACAATTATTAAACACAAAATTAATTGTTTGTATAATTATTCACCCCTTTCAAGACAGTATTTAGTAGATGCACCTTTGGCAGCAATTTCATCCTTGAGTCTGTGTGGATAGGTCTCTATCAGCTTTGCATATCTGGACACTGCAATTTTCCCCCATTTTTCTTTACAAAACTGCTCAAACTCTGTCAGATTGCACAGTGATTGCGAGTGAACAGCGCTTTTCAAGTCCAGCCACAAATTCTCAATTGGATTGAGGTCTGGACTCTGAATTGGCTACTCCAGGACATTAACATTGTTGTTTTTAAGCCATTCCTGTGTAGCTTTGGCTTTATACTTGGGTCATTGTCTTGCTGGAAAACAAATCTTCTCCCAAGTTGCAGTTCTCTTACAGACTGCATCAGGTTTTCCTCCAGGATTTCCCTGTATTTTGCTACATTCATTTTACTCTCTACATTCACAAGCCTTCCAGGGCCTGCTGCAGTGAAGCATCCCCACAGCATGATGCAACCACCACCATGCTTTACAGTAGGAATGGTATGGTGTGTTTTTGATGATGTGTGGTGTTTGGCCAAACATAGCGTTTAGTCTGATGGCCAACTAGCTCAATTTTGGTTTCATCAGACCATAGAACCTTCTTCCAGCTGACTTCAGAGTCTCCCATATGCCTTCTGGCAAACTCTAGCTGAGATTTCATGTGAGTTTTTAAAACAGTGGCTTCTCTTTGCTACTCTCCCATAAAGCTGCGACTGGTGAAGCACCTGGGCAACAGTTGTTGTGTGTGCAGTCTCTCCCATCTCAGCCACTGAAGCTTGTAACTCCTCTAGAGTTGTCATAGGTCTCTTGGTGGCCTCCCTCACCAGTCCCCATCTTGCAGTCACTCAGTTTTTGAGGATGGACTGTTCTAGGCAGATTTACAGCTGTGCCATATTGTTTTAATTTCTTAGATGATTAACTTAATTGTATTCCAAGGGATATTCAGTGACTTGGAAATTTCCTTGCATCCATCTCTTGACTTGTGCTTTTCTCTAACTTTTTCAGAGTTGCTTGGAGTGTTCTTTTGTCTTTGTGGTGTATTTTTTGCCAGGATACTGACTCACCAACAGTTGGACCTTCCAGATACTGTTGTGATTCTATTGTAATCAATTGAAATACCTTGACTGCACATGGTGATCTGCATTTAACTAATTATGTGACTTCCAAAACCAATCGGCTGCACCAGCGAACATTTGGTGTCATATTAAAGGGGGTGAATACTTATGCAATTAGTTTGTGTTTATATTTGTAATTAATTTAAATCAATTTGTAGAGATGTTTTGACTTCAACACGAAAGTCTTTTTCTGTTGACCAGTATTAAAAAAAAGCCAAATTAAATCCACTGTGATTCAATGTTGTAAAACACTTCCAAGGTTGGGGCAGGGCGGGGGGGGGGGGCTGAATACTTTTTAATAGGCACTGTATGTTTAGAACAAAGGGAAATAGGGAGACACTCAGGGGGCCCTGTCCTTCCAAACCCCTCTCAGCCAGTGCATTCCTGATTCCAACCCCACCCACTGGAGGAAAATCCGCCCGCCCCAGATCACCTCTAAACTTCTGGACCCTACACCCTCAGTGATTGTGCCCACCTCTATTATCCCCTTCCCCCCTGCCTCCTCTGCTACAAGGGGAACAGACCCAGCCTCTGAGATGCAAAGAGCTTTGGGGGGGGGGTTGTCCCCTCGCCATCCAGTCCTCCCCATGTGTTGTGGGGACCAGAACTGCACGTGGTTCTCCAGCTGGGGTCTGAGTCTGACCAGAGTTCACTTTTATACCCATTCCTTTTCTTACATTCTACTGCCTGTCCGGGGAAAGGAAGTATCTTGTGCTCCTTTATTAACCCCTACTCGCAAATCCGCAAACCATTTACCTGTGCAACCACCTACAGTGATCCTTGGACTTGTACACCAAGGTTTCTCTGTTCTTCAACATTCCCCAGCACACGGCCATTCACAGTGTTTAACCAGGCTCACTTGATCTCCCAAGCCGTTTCACTTCACAACTATCAATGATAAATCAGCTTATGTCTCAGCTTTCTTTGTGGATGCTGGTCTCTACTAAGACCAGTTAGATAGACACCCCCTTTTTGGGCCAAACGGCCTGTATCCCTGTGGCATTGCTGTAAGACTCAGAGACTTCACATTCCATATCCACGGATCTGTTACATAAAATTCAGAAGTTATAAATTTCTGGATTAGACCCCAGCCTGTAACCCACTCCTAAGGATTTATTATTCTACGTATAAACTCTCCGAATCTCTGGATTAGATCCTGTCCTGTAACATACTCCCTTGAGTCTGTTATTCTAGACATAAACTCCCAAATTCATGGACAAGACCCCAGCCCATAACACACTCCTGGGGCCCTGTTATTCGATATATAAACTCTTGAACCCCTGGATTAAATCCCAAACCATAACACTCTCTGAGGGATCTATTTTATATATAAACCCCTGGATTAGATCCCAAACCATAACACTCTCCTAGGGATCTGTTCTATATATAAACCTCTGGATGAGATCCTAGCCTGCTACCCAGTCCTGGATCCAAGGGATCTTGGGGTCGGGATCCGAGTCCATAGGACACTCAAAACTGTTACGCAGGTTGACTCTGTGGTTAAGAAGGCATACAGTGCATTGGCCTTCATCAATCATGGGATTGAGTTTAAGAGCCAAGAGGTAATGTTGCAGCTATATAAGACCCTGGTCAGACCCCACTTGGAGTACTGTGCTCAATTCTGGTTGCTTCATTACAGAAAGGATGTGGATACCATAGAAAGGGTGCAGAGGAGACTTACAAGGATGTTGCCTGGATTGGGGAGCATGCCTTATGAGAATAGGGTGAGTGAACTCAGCCTTTTCTCCTTGGAGCGATGGATGATGAGAGGTGGCCTGATAGAGGTGTACAAGATAATGAGAGGCATTGATCGTGTGGATAGTCAGAGGCTTTTTCCCAGGGCTGAAATGGCTAGAACAAGAGGGCATAGTTTTAAACTGCTTGGAAGTAGCTACAGAGGAGATGTCAGGGGTAAATTTTTTTTTTTTACGCAGAGAGTGGTGAGTGCGTGGAATGGGCTGCTGGTGGTGGTGGTGTAAATAGGGCTTAGAAAAATAGAGGGCTATAGGTAAGCCTAGGTAGTTCTTAGGTAAGGACATGTTCGGCACAGCTCTGTGGGCCGAAGGGTCTCTACTGTGCTGTAGGTTTTCTATGTTTCTATCTGATGTTTTGTATATAAACCCCCTGAACCAGGTCCCAGCCCGCAAACCACTCCTAGGGGTCTGTTATTCTATATATAAGGCTTGGTTGACTGCTGTGCAGTATGATGTACAGAACGGCATTTAAACACCCACTGTAATTGCTGCTGTCGTTCAACACAGAATCCACGTCATTTATTTACAGAACTGTAGAAAGCTGTACAAATGGAGTGTGAGGGTGGAGGGAGAGAGAGTGGTGAGAGGGACAGGGACAGGAGCGTCAGAGTGGGGGGGGGAGAGGGACAGGGAAAGGAGCGTCAGGGTGGGGGGAGAGAGATCGGTGAAAGGGACAGGGACAGGAGCAGGAGCGTCAGGGTGGGGGGAGAGACAGTGGTGAGAGGGACAGGAGCAGGAGCGTCAGGGTAGGGGAGAGAGAGTGGTGAGAGGGACAGGGACAGGAGAGATGGTTAGTGGGAGGGAGAGGGACAGGGAAAGGAGCGTCAGAGTGAGGGGAGAGGGACAGGGAAAGGAGAGATGGTTAGTGGGAGGGAGAGGGACAGGGAAAGGAGCATCAGAGTGAGGGGAGAGGGACAGGGAAAGGAGCGTCAGGGTAGGGGGAGAGAGAGTGGTGAGAGGGACAGGGACAGGAGAGATGGTTAGTGGGAGGGCAAAGGAGGGAAAGGGTTAGGATGAAGAATGAGGGTAGGGATAGGAGGGGAAGGAGAAGGGGGAAGAGAGCGGGAGCTCCCTCAGTTGCTGTCAGACTCCTCGCTGATGAGCCCCTTCAGATTGGACCAGGCTGTCAGCTTGCGGGGAGGATCGTCCTCCCCCTCGGAATCGGAGCCCAATGAGCGTCGGTAGGTCTGAGTGGGGGTGGTCTTGCTGCCCCAGGCTGAATCACAGTGACGGCGAGGGCGGCCTATGGACAGAGCAACCATGAGCCCAGGAATAATCCCCCCTCGCCCAAAATCACACTCCTATACAAACACCCACCACCCTGAGCAGCCTCCCCACACCCACCCCTGCGAATTGTCTGAATTGAGGGCCACAAGCCTGGGATGTCTCCCCACCCCATAGCCACAAAGTTCCAAGTTCAAAATAAATGATTATCGAAGTATGTATATGGCACCATATTCAGCCCAGAGATTTATTTAATTGTGGGTATTCACAGCTAATACAAGAAACACAATATAATCAATAAAAGACCACACTCGACAGGACAAACAACTGATGAACAAAAGACAACAGACTGCAAATACAAAAAGACAGAAAAAGAAATAACAATAAATAAATAAGCAATAAATATCGAGAACATGAGTTGAAAGTGAGTCCATAGCTTATGGGAACAGTTCAGTGACGATGAGTGAAGTTATCCCCTCTGGTTCAAGAGCCTACTAGTTGAAGCATAATAACTGTTCCTGAAACTGGTGGTGTGAGTCCTAAAGCTCTTGTTTAGAGAGCAGAGCGGCAGACACACAGGCTGAAATCTGGAGGATGCAGAGGGGGATCACAAAGGTGAGGAAAGAGGACCGGGTCGAGACAGCAGAGACTTATGGAGAGGAGGAGTTCGGTGGGTAGTAAAATGGACGAGTTCACGGCGCTAGCCAGGCGTCAGAGAACATTCCAGGAGAGTAGTGTTATGTGTTTCACTGGAACAGGGCTGCACGAGGACATACCTGACCAAAACTTTTCCATGGACGGTTTCCAGACCGTTCGGGCTGACCGGAAGTGCACTGAGAGCGGTAAGCGTAAAGTTGGGGGCTTGCTGTTCTGGTTAACAACAGATGGTGCAATCTTGGTCATATTACGATCGAGGAGCGTGTTTGTAGACCGGATATTGAACTTTTTGCTGTTGGACTCCAGCCATATTCCACCGAGATACAACACTGGGCGTCACAGGAGGTTGTTCCTGCCTGTGGCCATCGAACGTGCAGCTCCTTCCATGGAGGGACAGACACCCTGAGCCAATAGGCTGGTCCTGGACCTATTTCCCATCTGGCATAGTTTGCATATTGTTGTTTGATTGTTTGTGGTTTTTGTATTGCTATATTTATGCTCTATTCTTGGTTGGTGCAGCTGTAACGAAACCCAATTTCCCTCGGGATCAGTAAAGTATATCTATCTATTGTACCTCGTTCCTCATGCCAGCAGCGAGAATGGCGCATGGCCTGTGTGGTGGGGGTTACTGATGACGGATGCTGCTCTCTGTGTAGATGTGCTCAATGGTGGGGAGGGCTTTACCCATGATGGACTGAGTCATAGTAGGGTTTTCCATACCAGGCTGTGATACAGCCAGACAGTATACTCTCCATCACACATCCATAGAAAGTTGTCAAAATCTTAGATGACAAACAGAATCTTTGCAAAATTCTAAGAAAGTACAGGCGCTGTTTTGCTATCTTCATAACAGCAGTTACACACTGAAGCCAGGACTGATCATCCGGGATGAGAACACTGAGGAATTTAAAGCTCCGAAACCCTCTCCACCACTGATCTCCTAATGAAGACTGGCTCATGGACCTTTGGTTTTCTCCTCCTGAAGTCAATAATTAACTCCTTGGTCTTGCTGAAATTTAGTGAGAGGTTGTTGAAACTCAACACAAAGAAACCCAAACTTCAAACAACGGCGACTGAAACTGAAGGAGGGTGAATTTTCTGTGCTTGTCCGGCCACTGAGAGACATGGACGAGGAAATGCATTTCTAAATTTTCGGATGTCTGCAGGTAGATTTGACGATTTGGTTCATCATCTCCAACCATTTATTTCGCATCAGTGTACGCACAGTATACTCAGAGACTGGCAATCACCATTCGAGTTTTAGCTTCAGGTGGAAGTCAACAGGCTGCAGCTAGCTACAAACTGGTGTCAAGCACAGGGTCCTCCATAATTTCGGAGGTCTGTAAAGCTTTATGGAAAGCATTGCAGCCAGAGTTCCTTCCCTGTCCTTCAGTCGCCCTATGGGAAGCTATCGCAGCGTAGGAGGAAATGTGATGCTACCAAGCAGACCAATCACAGTTGTTGCTGTCTGTGTCAACGCGATGCATAGTTACATTTTTGGGGAGGTGCGCGTCAGGCTACGGCGTAGGGTACACAGCTACGCCCTACCTACGGCGTCAATTTGACGCATAAGTATAAATTGGCTTTTAGTTTCAGCCAACGACAGTGGTGTCGTCAGCAAACATAAATATGACATTGGAGCTGTGCTTAGCCTCACAGTTGTAAGTACCACTCAACGCCATCTCTACCTCCCAACCCGTAACCCCGTGACCACAGCCCTCTTGGCAAAACTCACAATCCCATCCTCCCTCATGCCTCCTTCTCACCCCTTTCTACCAGCCCCCTCTCCCCTCCCTTTCCTGGCATGGCCCCTTCTCTCCACAGCCACACAACCGTCCCACGGAGACGGACAGGATACCCACCCTCGGTCACAATGATGTTATTGACATCCAGCGAAGCCAGTTCTGCTTCTTCCTCCCGTCTGAGCCGTACAGCCTTACACTTCTCCAGGGTGGGGTTCCCTGTGGAGGGGAGGGGGAGGGGGGGGAAAGGGTGGGGAACAGCGTGGTTAAGAGTGTGGTACGTTGGACAGAGAACATTGGGAACGAAGGGGAGTTTAATGGGGAAAGAGGCAGAGAGGGGAAATTGGGTTTGCAAATGAGGTGAGGGAAGATGGGGAGAAGGGACGGAGGTGGTAGATATTGGCATGAACATAAGGAACAGATTAGCGGGGGATGGTCCAGCGAGACAGCACAGCATGATGCATTTACCGAGACACAGGAGATGTGTACAGAAGGGGGACAGAGAACGGTATACGAGGAAGACTCACCTTCCACCCCCAGCTTCTCCAGCTCCTGCCGAAGCACCCTAATCATGGACTTGTTGGAATGACAGTTTTCAAAGAGCTTCTTGTAGTTCCTGCGGACCCCACAGGCGAGGATACAGCGCTTCAGCCGCCGGACTGTGGGGTGTTCCTCCTTCCTGCTGCCTGACTGCTTCTGTAATCCGATGTCCACTGGTCAGCTTGGGGCATGAGACACCCATCCCGGGAGTGAGAGATGGGACACTGTGATGGGACGGTGTGGAGGGAGATTCACTCTGTGTCTGACCCCGGGAGTGTGTGATGGGACAGTGTGGAGGGAGCTTCACTCTGTGTGTGCCCCCGGGAGTGTGCGATGGGACGGTGTGGAGGGAGATTCACTCTGTGTCTGACCCCGGGAGTGTGTGATGGGACGGTGTGGAGGGAGCTTCACTCTGTGTCTGACCCCGGGAGTGTGTGACGGGACGGTGTGGAGGGAGCTTCACTCTGTGTCTGACCCCGGGAGTGTGTGATGGGACGGTGTGGATGGAGCCTCCCCCTGCATGCGGCCTGTAAGGACGTGCCTTATTCTGATTGTTGAAAGTCACTTCCATTGTGATTGGTTAGTTCAGACGCTACAGCTGATTTTTCTATTGGAAAACTGCCTGGTGTCCAGTTTCAAATGTCCTGGGTGTATAAAACAGCACGTGGGAGGGGCTTTCTCTCTGTTTGCTTTGTTCAAGGTGAGGCCATTGGGAAGGTATGCCGTGTGTGCACCTTTAACAAACTAACGAGAGGAAATCTGAGCAACACACACACACACACACAAAATGCTGGAGAAACTCAGCAGGCCAGGCAGCATCTATAGAAAAGAGTAGTCAATGTTTTGGGTTGAAACCTTTCAGCCTGAAACGTCGGCTGAACTTCTTCTTCCCCACAGATGCTGCCTGGCCTGCTGAGCCCCTCCAGCATTTTGTGTGTGTTGCTCTTTTAACTAAGTATGTTTGTTGAATGTTCGGCTTTGTAGTGTCAGTAACTTGGGGAACATAAATGTTTGGTCAAATTTTTACTGTTTGTAGAAAAATGATTAACATACCTATTTGCAGAGAGTGATTTCTGACCTATGAAGCTGATTGAATATTACAGCGTGTAACCCATACCCTGGTGTAGTTCCCTGGTTGTGATCTCACCTTGCTGTGTTCCTTATGCTGTGCTTTCTTCCTCGAGGGAGACCCACTCTGCCCGTCAGCCTCTTTGTCCACTTCGCTGGCCGATGTGGATCTTGTATCCGAGGAACCCTCGTCCCCAGAGTGACCCTTGTTCCTCTTCAATCCCTCGTGTGGTGACCTCTGTGACTTGCCCCTATCTGTCTCTTCCTCACTTGATGAATTCCCTCCACTTGTCGCTTTCTCCTCCCCCTTCTCTCCCCCTCTTGTTCCTTGCTCCTCATAAGAATCTCCTGATTCTTCATCACTCTCTTGCTTCCTGCCATCACCCTTCCCGTTCCTTGCTTTCTGCTTGTGGCCCTCTATCCTTCTCTCCCTCCCTCCTGCCAGCTTTCCGTTCCTTGGTACTGTTCTCAATGATTCCTCCTCCTTACTGTCCTCACTATCCTCATCCTCTGACACGTCCTCCTCCTTCTCTTTGGACCCACTCTTCCTCTGGGATCCTTGCACACTCTTCTGTCTCACTCTAGAGATCTCCTTCATATGCTTCCTACTCCATTCTTCCTCACCCTCACTCACCTCTGATTCCTCCTCACTCCCCTCCTCTGACACTGCTTCCTTCTTCTGTTTGGACCTGTTATTCCTCTGGGTCCCTTGCACACCCTTCTTCTTCTTTCTGCCAGTCTGCTTCTTCGTCTTCTGCACTCTCTCCTCCTCACTGCCTTCACTATCCTCATCTTCCTCTGACACCTCCTTCTTCTGTTTTGATCCACTCTTCCTCTTAGACCCTTGCGTACTCTTCTGCTTCACTTTGAACATCTCTTTCTTCGTCTTCCCTACACTGTCCTCATCCTCCTCTGACACCCCCTTCTCCTGCTTGGATCCACTCTTCCTCTGGGACCCTTTCTGTTTCCCTTTGACTTTCTGCTTCTTCGTCTTCCCTACACTCTCCTCTTCACTGTCTTCACTATTCTCGTCCTCCTCTGACACCTCCTTCTTCTTCTGTTTGGACCCAGCCTTCCTCTGGGACCCTTGCATGCCCTTCTGCCTTACTCTTGAGCTCTCCTTCACATTCTTCCCACTCCACTCCTCCTCACTCTCACTCGCCTCTGATATTTCCTCAGTCTTCATCACCTCCTTCAGTTTGGACCCTCTCTTCCGCTGGGACCCTTGCACACCCTTCTTATGTCTCCCCTCCCTCCTTGCCTTCTCCTCCTCCCTCTCACTGCCTTCACCACCCTCCTCCGCCTCAGACAGCACCTCGACCTGCCGGGGGGTGGGTTTCCTCAGTGCCCCTCGGGCAGTATCAGCGTCCTCACCCGCCCAGTTTCTGCTCTGGGTGAACTTTCTCCCAGCTCGTTTGTGTCCCTCCTCCTCTCCGCTCAGCTGTGAGTCAGGACCTCGGTCGCCCTCCTTCCGGGGACTGTCCACGTGGGAACACCTCGTCAGGCACTCTGATAATTCCTGCCCTGATTTCATTGCAGATTCCTCTCCGTCTCTTCCCTCCACCGCCTCTCCGGCACCTCTCCCCTGCCCTGGAAGAGCTCCTGGCTTCCGGTCAGTCTCAGAGGCTGGTTCATCTCCTCCAACTCCCCTGCATCGCAGCTCATCACCTGACTCGTCCCGTCGGGGAGACTCAGATCCGATGTCTGGAATGTTTCGGAGAAAAAAAATCCTTCAGCCATTGGCATAGGAGAGGTGACTAAAATATAAGGAACTAGAGGACTAGAATATAAAAGCAAGGTTGTAATGTTAAGACTTTATAAAGCACTGGGGAGGCCTCTCAGAGTATTGTGAACAGGTTTAGCCCATTTATTTTAGAAGGGATGTTCTGAATCTGGGGTGAGTTCAAAGGAGGTTCATGAAAATGATTCCAGGATTGAATGGCTTGTCATATGAAGAGGTTTGATGGCTCTGGCTCTGTATTCACTGGAATTTGGAAGAATGAGTGGTGACCTCATTGAAACCTATCAAATGGTGAAAGGGCTTGATAGAGTGGATGTGGACAGGATGCTTCCTATGGTGGAAGAGTCTTAAGACCAGAGGACACAACATCAGAATAGAGAGGTGTCCTTTTAGAACAGAGATGAGGAGGAATTTCTTTGGCCAGAGAGTGGTGAATGTGTGGAATTCAAGGCCACAGGCAGCTATAGAGGCCAAATCTTTATATCTGTTTAAGGCAGATGTTGCCACATTCTTGATTGGTCAGGGCATGAAGGGGTACGGGGAGAAGGGGTTGGGCTGAGAGGAAAATTGTATCAGCTAGGATGAAATAGCAGAGCAGACGCGATGGGCTAAATGTCTAATTTTGCTCCTATATCTAACGGTCTCTTCCCCCCCTACGACTCCCCCCCATATCCATTACCCATCCCTCCCCCTCTCTCCCCTATAAACCTCCCTGTCTGTCAGTCTCCCACCCAACCCTTCCCTGCCTGTCACCCCTCCTTCCCCTTTACAGCCCTGCCTGTCTCTGCCACCCCTCAGTCTCCTACACCCCTCCCCATCTGTCACCCTCTCTTCCCTCTACACTCCTTTCTGCCTGTTACCCCCACCCCTCTACAGCTCTCATCTGTAACCCCTCCCTTCTTTACACTTCTTGCCGCCTCCATCACCCCTCCTTATCTCCATAGACCCCTTCCCTACACCCCTCCCTGTCTCTGCAACTCCCTCCCTCCCCTATACTCCTTCCTATCTCTGTGACACCTTCCCTCCCCATACGCTTCCGCCTGTCAACCACTCCCCCTCTACAGCTGTCCCTGCCTCTGTCACCCCCTCCTTCCCCTACACCCCTCCCCGTCTCTATGATCCCTTCCAGCCTCTGTCTCTAGATTTTGTCTGTTTCAATGAAGAAATCCACGGTTAGGTGTCCTACCTGACTCAGTGGAGGCGATTCGTCCCCTCTTCCTCTGAGGGGCTGCCCCTCGGGGAGGGGGGTTCTCACTGCCACTTCCCTCTTGTCGCTGGCGTTTCCGAGAGAGCTCCTGTTGCTTCTTGTTCTTCAGGACCTCCGCCTTCCTGCTGAGGGGCTCGTCATCACTTGAGTCACTGCTCTGTAAAGCAGGGACAAGAGTGGAATGAGTGGGAGGTATCCTAGGACAGAGCAGGCTCCCACTCCACCCCTCAACTGCATTGGTGGGGGATAGAATCATTGCGTGTGTGTGTGTGTGTGTGTGTGTGTGTGTGTGTGTGTGTGTGTATATATATACGTAGCTGATATCTGTGTGAATGTGAGCGTGTGAGAATGTGTGTGTGTGTGTGAGAGAGAGTGTGTGTGAGAGAGAGTGAGAGAGTGTGAGAGAGTGAGAGAGTGTGAGAGAGTGAGAGAGTGTGAGAGAGAGCGCGCGAGAGTGCAAGAGAGAGCGAGAGAGTGTGTGCATCAGAGCGAGAAAGTGTGCGCGTGAGAGTTTGTGTGAGGGAGAGAGAGAGAGAGAATCTGAGCATATGTAGCTGGTATCTGTGTGAGTATGTGTGATCTTACTGGAGGCAGGGGCAGACAGAGAGAGAGACACACACACACACACACAAGGTTTCCAGTAGAACTTAACAGCACAGTACAGGCTTTTCGACTCACAATATTATGTCAAACTTTTAACCTACTCCAAGTTCAATCTTTCTCTTGTGTCCTCCATTTTTCTATCATCCATGTGCCTATCTCAGAGTCCCTAATGTATCTGCCTCTACCACACCTGGCAGCATGCTCCACACAGCCACCACTCCCTGTATAAAAAATACAGTTACCTTTGACAACCCCTCTATACTTTTCTCCAATCAGCTTAAAATTATGCCCCCTTGTATAAGCCATTTGCACTCTGGGAACAGTGTCTGGCTGTCCACTCATCTCTGCCCCTTATAGTCATACTTAATTGATCCCGAGGGAAATTGGTTTTCGCTACAGTTGCACCATAAATAATAAATAGAACCATAAATAGTTTAGTAATATATAAATTATGCCAGTAAATTATGAAATGTCCAGGACCAGCCTACTGGCTCAGGGTGCCTGACCCTCCAAAGGAGGAGTTGTAAAGTTTGATGGCCACAGGCAGGAATGACTTCCTATGACGCTCTGTGCTGCATCTTGGTGGAATGAGTCTCTGGCTGAATGTACTCCTGTGTCCACCCAGTACATTATGTGGTGGATGGGAGACATTGACCAAGATGGCATGCAACTTGGACAGCATCCTCTTTTCAGACACCACCGTCAGAGAGTCCAGTTCCATCCCCACAACATCACTGGCCTTACGAATGAGTTTGTTGATTCTGTTGGCGTCTGCTACCCTCAGCCTGTTGCCCCAGCACACAACAGCAAACATGATAGCACTGGCCACCACAGACTCGTAGAACATCCTCAGCATCGTCCGGCAGATGTTAAAGGACCTCAGTCTCCTCAGGAAATAGAGACGGCTCTGACCCTTCTTGTTTATCAGCTTTCACACCTCTTTCAAGTCACCGCTCATTCTCTTCACACCAGAGAAAAAACCCTAGGTTGCTCAACCTGTCCTCATAAGACATGCTCATTAGTCCAGGTAGCACCCTGGTAAATCTCCTCTCTAATGAGGTGACCAGAAATGAACACAATATCCCAAGTGTGGTCTAACTAGGATTTTATAGAGCTGCAACATTACTCATGGCTCTTCAATTCAATCCCTTGACTAATGAAGGTAAACACACCATACTCCTTCTTACCAACCCTATCAGCTTGTGGACCTCCAAGATCGTTCTGCTCCTCCACACTGCTAAGAATGCTGCCATTAACCCTGTCTTTTGCCTTCATGTTCAACCTTCCAAAGTGAACCACTTGAACTCTATCTGCCTCTTCTAAGCCCAGCTCTGCATCTTGTCAATGTCCCGTTGTAACCTACGACAACCTTCTACACTCTCACATCCATTAACCTTTGTGTCATCTGTAAACCTTCCAACTCACCCATTCTCTTCCTCATCCAAGCCACTTACAAAAAAATCACAAAGAGCAGGGGTCCCAGATCAGATCCCTGCAGCCCACCGCTGGTCACAAACCACCAGGTAGAACATTCTCCATCTGCTACCAGCCTCTGCCTTCTGTGGGCAAGTTGATTCTGAATATCTCGCAGGGGTATGTGTGTGCGTATAGCTGGGTGTCTGTATGTGTAGCCAGGTGTGTGTGTGTGTGTGTGTGTGTGTGTGTTTTTTGTATGTATGTATATAGCTGGGTGTCTCTGTGTGTGTAGCTGGAATCTGTGGAAAAAAGCTGCTTACATTTACTCTATCTGCACCACCCTCCCCCCATAATTTTGTATAGCTTTATCAAATCTCCCCTCAATCTTCTACGTTCCAAGGCAGGGGTTGCAACGTTTTTTTTCTATGCCTTGGACCAATGTCATTAGGCAAGGGGTCTGTGGACTCCAGGTTTGGAATCCTTGTTCCAACGGAATAATGTCCTAACCTATTCAAACTTTCCCTACAACTCATGTCCTCAGTCCCAGCAACATCCTTGTAAGCTTTCTGTGCTCATTCAATTTCACTTACATCTTTCCTGAAGGTGAGCAAAACTGCATACAATACTCCAAATTAGACCTCACTGACATCTTTTACAACTTCAACATAACACCCCAACTCCTGAATTCAATAAACACACATCAAAGTTGCTGGTGAACGCAGCAGGCCAGGCAGCATCTCTAGGAAGAGGTACAGTCGACATTTCAGGCCGAGGCCCGGATGAAGATATTTTTGAAATTTTCGTTATTTTTTTCTCTCCAACGGCGTTCTGAGAGGCGGGACTGCGCAGGCGTGTGACGTCGGGCAGTGCAGCGCGGCAGATTTAAAAGGGCAGAAATCCTGCTTCGGGTTTGATTCGAAGAAGGAGTCTGAGAGTCTGAGTGGGAGTGCCGAGAACGATATTTTTGAAATTTTCGTTATTTTTTTCTCTCCAACGGCGTTCTGAGAGGCGGGACTGCACAGGCGTGTGACGTCGGGCTGTGCAGCGCGGCAGATTTAAAAGGAACAGAGCCTCATAGAGCGGGCAGCGTAGTTTGCGGGCTGCGGAGTGAGCCGGGAGCAGAGTGAAGACTTAAGGGCTTCGGCTCAACGGGCTTAGGCGGAAACAGGCGAGGGAGGTTTGGCATTCATTTTCTGTTGTTATTTGAGGAGAGGGGCAGTATGAGTGTGAGGGCAGTTTGCTGTTCTCGGTGTCGGATGTGGGAGGCCCTGGAGTCTCCAAGCCTCCCGGACGTCTACATCTGCGCCAAGTGCATAGAGATGCAGCTCCTAAGGGACCGCGTTACGGAACTGGAGCTGCAGCTCGATGACCTTCGTCTGGTCAGGGAGAGTGAGGAGTTGATAGAGAGGAGTTGCAGGCAGGTGGTCACGCTGGGGCCACGGGAGGCAGACAAGTGGGTCACGGTTAGGAGGGGGAAGGGGAAGAGTCAGGTAATAGGGAGTACCCCGATGGCTGTACCCCTTAACAATAGGTACTCCTGTTTGAGTACTGTTGGGGGGGGACAGCTTACCCGGGGGAAGCGACAGTGGCCGTGCCTCTGGCACAGAGTCTGGCCCTGTAGCTCAGAAGGGTAGGGCAAGGAAGAGGAGGGCAGTTGTGATAGGGGACTTGATAGTAAAGGGGTCAGATAGGCGATTCTGTGGACGCAGTCCAGAGACCCAGATGGTAGTCTGCCTCCCTGGTGCCAGGGTCCGGGATATTTCTGATCGTGTCCAAGATATCCTGAAGTGGGAGGGTGAGGAGCCAGAGGTCGTGGTACATATAGGTACCAATGACATAGGTAGGAAAAGGGATGAGGTCCTGAAAGGAGAATATAGGGAGCTAGGAAAGGAGTTGAGAAAAAGGACCGCAAAGGTAGTAATCTCGGGATTACTGCCTGTGCCACGCGACAGTGAGAGTAGGAATGCGATGAGGTGGAGGATAAATGCGTGGCTGAGGGATTGGAGCAGGGGGCAGGGATTCAAGTTTTTGGATCATTGGGACCTCTTTTGGTGCAGGCGTGACCTGTACAAAAAGGACGGGTTACACTTGAATCCTAGGGGGACCAATATCCTGGCAGGGAGATTAGCGAGGGCTACTGAGGTGACTTTAAACTAGAATGGTTGGGGGGTGGGAATCAAATTAAAGAGGCTCGGCGTGAGGAGGTTAGTTCACAACAGGGGGCTGGGAACCAGTGCAGAGAGACAGGGAGGTGTAAAGTGAGGGTAGAAGCAAAAAGTACTAAGGAGAAGAGTAAAAGTGGCAGGCCGACAAATCCAGGGCAAGCATTAAAAAGGGCCACTTTTCAACATAATTGTACAACGGCTAAGAGAGTTGCAAAAGAGCGCCTGAAGGCTTTGTGTGTCAATGCAAGGAGCATTCGTAATAAGGTGGATGAATTGAAAGTGCAGATTGTTATTAATGATTATGATATAGTTGGGATCACAGAGACATGGCTCCAGGGTGACCAAGGATGGGAGCTCAACGTTCAGGGATATTCAATATTCAGGAGGGATAGACATGAAGGGAGGGGAGGTGGAGTGGCGTTGCTGGTTAAAGAAGAGACTACGCAATAGAAAGGAAGGACATAAGCTGGGAAGATGTGGAATCGATATGGGTAGAGCTGAGTAACACTAAGGGGCAGAAGACGCTGGTGGGAGTTGTGTACAGGCCACCTAACAGTAGTAGTGAGGTCGGAGATGGTATTAAATAGGAAATTAGAAATGTGTGCAATAAAGGAACAGCAGTTATAATGGGTGACTTCAATCTACATGTAGATTGGGTGAACCAAATTGGTAAAGGTGCTGAGGAAGAGGATTTCTTGGAATGTATGCGGGATGGATTTTTGAACCAACATGTCGAGGAACCAACTAGAGAGCAGGCTATTCTGGACTGGGTTTTGAGCAATGAGGAAGGGTTAATTAGCAATCTTGTTGTGAGAGGCCCCTTGGATAAGAGTGACCATAATATGGTGGAATTCTTCATTAAGATGGAGAGTGACATAGTTAATTCAGAAACAAAGGTTCTGAACTTAAAGAGGGGTAACTTTGAAGGTATGAGACGTGAATTAGCTAAGATAGACTGGCAAATGACACTTAAAGGATTGACGGTGGATATGCAATGGCAAGCATTTAAAGGTTGCATGGATGAACTACAACAATTGTTCATCCCAGTTTGGCAAAAGAATAAATCAAGGAAGGTAGTGCACCCGTGGCTGACAAGAGAAATTAGGGATAGTATCAATTCCAAAGAAGCAGCATACAAATTAGCCAGAGAAAGTGGCTCACCTGAGGACTGGGAGAAATTCAGAGTTCAGCAGAGGAGGACAAAGGGCTTAATTAGGAAGGGGAAAAAAGATTATGAGAGAAAACTGGCGGGGAACATAAAAACTAACTGTAAAAGCTTTTATAGATATGTAAAAAGGAAAAGACTGGTAAAGACAAATGTAGGTCCCCTACAGACAGAAACAGGTGAATTGATTATGGGGAGCAAGGACATGGCAGACCAATTGAATAACTACTTTGGTTCTGTCTTCACTAAGGAGGACATAAATAATCTTCCAGAAATAGTAGGGGACAGAGGGTCCAGTGAGATGGAGGAACTGAGCGAAATACTTGTTAGTAGGGAAGTGGTGTTAGGTAAATTGAAGGGATTGAAGGCAGATAAATCCCCAGGGCCAGATGGTCTGCATCCTAGAGTGCTTAAGGAAGTAGCCCAAGAAATAGTGGATGCATTAGTGATAATTTTTCAAAACTCGTTAGATTCTGGACTAGTTCCTGAGGATTGGAGGGTGGCTAATGTAACCCCACTTTTTAAAAAAGGAGGGAGAGAGAAACCAGGGAATTATAGACCGGTTAGCCTAACGTCAGTGGTGGGGAAACTGCTGGAGTCAGTTATCAAAGATGTGATAACAGCACATTTGGAAAGCGGTGAAATCATTGGACAAAGTCAGCATGGATTTGTGAAGGGAAAATCATGTCTGACGAATCTCATTGAATTTTTTGAGGATGTAACTAGTAGAGTGGATGGGGGAGAACCAGTGGATGTGGTATATTTGGATTTTCAAAAGGCTTTTGACAAGGTCCCACACAGGAGATTAGTGTGCAAACTTAAAGCACACGGTATTGGGGGTAAGGTATTGATGTGGATGGAGAATTGGTTAGCAGACAGGAAGCAAAGAGTGGGAATAAACGGGACCTTTTCAGAATGGCAGTCAGTGACTAGTGGGGTACCGCAAGGCTCAGTGCTGGGACCCCAGTTGTTTACAATATATATTAATGACTTGGATGAGGGAATTAAATGCAGCATCTCCAAGTTTGCAGATGACACGAAGCTGGGTGGCAGTGTTAGCTGTGAGGAGGATGCTAAGAGGATGCAGGGTGACTTGGATAGGTTGGGTGAGTGGGCAAATTCATGGCAGATGCAATTTAATGTGGATAAATGTGAAGTTATCCACTTTGGTAGCAAAAATAGGAAAACAGATTATTATCTGAATGGTGGCTGATTAGGAAAAGGGGAGGTGCAACGAGACCTGGGTGTCATTATACACCAGTCATTGAAAGTGGGCATGCAGGTACAGCAGGCGGTGAAAAAGGCGAATGGTATGCTGGCATTTATAGCGAGAGGATTTGAGTACAGGAGCAGGGAGGTACTACTGCAGTTGTACAAGGCCTTGGTGAGACCACACCTGGAGTATTGTGTGCAGTTTTGGTCCCCTAATCTGAGGAAAGACATCCTTGCCATAGAGGGACTACAAAGAAGGTTCACCAGATTGATTCCTGGGATGGCAGGACTTTCATATGAGGAAAGACTGGATGAACTGGGCTTATACTCGTTGGAATTTAGAAGATTGAGGGGGGATCTGATTGAAACATATAAAATCCTAAAGGGATTGGACAGGCTAGATGCAGGAAGATTGTTCCCGATGTTGGGGAAGTCCAGAACAAGGGGTCACAGTTTGAGGATAAAGGGGAAGCCTTTTAGGACCGAGATTAGGAAAAACTTCTTCACTCAGAGAGTGGTGAATCTGTGGAATTCTCTGCCACAGGAAGCAGTTGAGGCCGGTACATTGGCTATATTTAAGAGGGAGTTAGATATGGCCCTTGTGGCTACGGGGATCAGGGGGTATGGAGGGAAGGCTGGGGCGGGGTTCTGAGTTGGATGATCAGCCATGATCATAATAAATGGCGGTGCAGGCTTGAAGGGCCAAATGGCCTACTCCTGCACCTATTTTCTATGTTTCTATAACCATATAATAATTACAGCACGGAAACAGGCCATCTTAGCCCTTCTAGTCCGTGCCGAACTCTTACCCTATCCTAGTCCCACCGACCTGCACTCAACCCATAACCCTCCATTCCTTTCCTGTCCATATAGCTATCCAATTTAGCTTTAAATGACAACATCAAACCTGCCTCAACCACTTCTGCTGGAAGCTCATTCCACACAGCTACCACTCTCTGAGTAAAGATGTTACCCCTCATGTTACTCCTAAACTTTTGCCCTTTGGTGTGTTGGGCACGTGGCCAAGTGGTTAAGGCGTTCGTCTAGTTACCTCAAGATCGCTAGTTCGAGCCTCAGCTGTGGCAATGTGTTTGTGTCCTTGAGCAAGGCACTTAATCACACATTGCTCTAGTCTGTGCGAGGAGTGGCGCCCCACACAGACTTCCAATCTGCGCCTTGTAAGGCATGAAAATGCCTGACGCAAGCCTCTCATGGTCTGAGTCGACGTTCCCTCCCCTCCCCTTTGCCCTTCTCAACTCATGTCCTCTTGTTTGAATCTTCCCCACTCTCAATGGAAAAAGCCTATCCATGTCAACTCTATCTATCCCCCTCATAATTTTAAATACCTCTATCAAGTCCTCAACCTTCTACACATTCCAAAGAATAAAGACCTAACTTGTTCAACCTTTCTCTGTAACTTAGGAGATGAAACCTAGGCAACATTTTAGTAAATCTCCTCTGTACTCTCTCAATTTATTGACATCTTTCCTATAATCCAGTGACCAGAACTGTATACAATATTCCAAATTTGGCCTAACCAATGCCTTGTACAATTTCACTATTACATCCCAACTCCTATACTCAATGCTCTGATTTATAAAGGCCAGCAAACCAAAAGCTTTCTTCACCACCCTATCCACATGAGATTCCACCTTCAGGGAACTATGCACCATTATTCCTAGATCCCTCTGTTCTACTGCATTCTTCAATGCCCTACCATTTACCGTGTATGTCCTATTTTGATTAGTCCTACCAAAATGTAGCACCTCACATTTATCAGCATTAAACTCCATCTGCCATCTTTCAGCCCACTCTTCTAACTGGCCTAAATCTCTCTGCAAGCTTTGAAATCCTACCTCATCATCCACAACTCCACCTATCTTAGTATCATCTGCATACTTACTAATCCAATTTACCACCCCATCATCCAGATCATTAATGTATATGACAAACAACATTGGACCCAGTACAGATCCCTGAGGCACACCACTACACACCGTCCTCCAATCTGACACACAGTTATCCACCACTACTCTCTGGCATCTCCCATCCAGCCACTGCTGAATCCATTTTACTACTTCGATATTAATGCCTAACGATTGAACCTTCCTAACTAACCTGTGGAACCTTGTCAAAGGCCTTACTGAAGTCCATATAGACAACATCCACTGCTTTACCCAGGGTCTCGGCCTGAAACGTGACTGTACCTCTTCCTAGAGATGCTGCCTGGCCTGCTGTGTTCACCAGCAACTTTGATGTGTGTCACCGCTTTACTGTCAACTTTCCTAGTAACCTCATCAAAAAATTCAATAAGATTTGTCAAACATGACCTCCTCGAAAAACTCTAAGATTCGTGAGATATGACCTACCACACACAAAGTCATGTGGACTAACTCCTTATATACACAGCTGGTGTTGTCTGAGTGTGTGGGAGAGATTGTGTGTGTGTGTAAGCTTGAGTGAGAGTGAGAGAATGTGGGCATGTCTGAGTGTGTTATTGTGCCAGCTGGGATTCAGCATGATGTGCCCCCTTGGTGAAAGGCTGGGCTCCCAAAGGACTCAGCGTACCCGATGAGTCCTGTCTTCACTCACCGGGTATTCAATCAGTGCTCTCTCCACCACCTCTTTCAACTCTGCCTTCTCCTTGCTGCTCAGGGTTTCCTTCTGGAGGTGCTTCAGATATTTCTGCTGCACGATGGAGTGTGTCAGGTCACTGAGACAGAGAGAATGGGGGATGATTGTTATCGGTGTCACGATGGATAGGACGGATCTGATGGAGGTTTATAATGAGTACAGACAGTAATGAGCAGGAGAAAATGTCTCATACCAGGCGTTGCATTTAAGTTGAGGGAGTTAAGTTCAAAGGAGATGTGGGGGCCAAGTTTATGTTCGCAGAGAGAGCGGCGGATGTCTGTAATGCTGCCAGGGAAGCTGGTGGACTGAGGCTGCAGACCGCTGGACGTGCAGGAAAGGGATGGAGAGGAATATTGTCCAGGCAAAAGGGTTTAGTTTAGTTGGACAACTGCTCTCTGTCACCTGAGGTTAGTGGGCTAACGAAATGGTTTCAGTGGCCGGGGGTTATTTATGTTAGGTGAGGGGCACGCACGTTGCGAGAGATGTCTGTACCTAACGCGGGGATTTACCTCAGGCCGCTCCTCAGCAGCTCCGACACAAACTCCCGCATCTCCTCCGCCATTTTGCTTCCCGCCTCGGCACGGCGACCAATGGGGGCCTCGCCGCTGCCCTTTGCCCCGGCCTGCAGCCAATGGCCGCGGACGCACGTCTGGCCAAAGAGGCGGGCGGTAGCGCCATCTTGGTGAGGGGTTTTCGATTACGTCACAAGACGCTGATTGGTTCAGATGTGCAGGAACGCCATCTTGCTGCGGTCGGTTCCTTCCGACGGGACATCTGTCCCACGCCTTTCCCCTGCAGGTTACTACGGCGGCGGCGGCGGCCGCAGCTCCTCAGTGCACCAATGTCCGTGAGCAGGGGGAACCGCCCTCAGCTCCCAGTTGAACGAGTGTCCGTGAGAGAGGAGAACCGCCATGTCATGCTGCTGCTGTGAGGTGACTGCCATCTTGATGAGGATGGCCCAGCACAGGAGTCAACACCCACCGCTCTACCCCTTCCCCGTCCCTCCCACCTTGTCTGCCATCCTTCCCCCTATCTCCCCCTTCCCACCCCCTTCCCACCCCCTTCCCTCCCCCTTCCCACCCCCTTCCCTCCCCCTTCCCTCCCCCTTCCCTCCCCCTTCCCTCCCCCTTCCCTCCTCCTTCCCACCCCTTCCCACCCCCTTCCCACCCCCTTCCCTCCCCCTTCCCTCCCCCTTCCCACCCCCTTCCCTCCTCCTTCCCACCCCCTTCCCACCCCCTTCCCTCCCCCTTCCCTCCCCCTTCCCTCCCCCTTCCCTCCCCCTTCCCTCCCCCTTCCCACCCCTTCCCACCCCTTCCCACCCCTTCCCACCCCCTTCCCTCCCCCTTCCCAACCCCTTCCCACCCCCCGTCTCCCCCTTCCCACCCCCCATCTCCCCCTTCCCACCCCCTTCCCTCCCCCCTCCCCATTCCCTCCCCCCATCTCCCCCTTCCCACCCCCTTCCCTCCCCCCTCCCCATTCCCTCCCCCTATCTCCCCCTTCCCTCCCCCTTCCCACCCCCTTCCCTCCCCCTTCCCTCCCCCTACCCACCCCCTTCCCACCCCCTTCCCACCCCCTTCCCACCCCCTTCCCACCCCCTTCCCACCCCCTTCCCACCCCCTTCCCAACCCCTTCCCAACCCCTTCCCAACCCCTTCCCACCCCCTTCCCAACCCCTTCCCAACCCCTTCCCACCCCCTTCCCACCCCCTTCCCTCCCCCTTCCCTCCCCCTTCCCTCCCCCTTCCCTCCCCCTTCCCAACCCCTTCCCAACCCCTTCCCTCCCCCTTCCCAACCCCTTCCCAACCCCTTCCCTCCCCCTTCCCAACCCCTTTCCTCCCCCTTCCCAACCCCTTTCCTCCCCCTTCCCAACCCCTTCCCTCCCCCTTCCCAACCCCTTCCCTCCCCCTTCCCTCCCCCTTCCCTCCCCCTTCCCTCCTCCTTCCCACCCCTTCCCACCCCTTCCCTCCCCCTTCCCTCCCCCTTCCCTCCCCCTTCCCTCCCCCTTCCCTCCCCCTTCCCAACCCCTTCCCTCCCCCTTCCCAACCCCTTCCCAACCCCTTCCCACCCCCTTCCCTCCCCCTTCCCACCCCCTTCCCTCCCCCTCCCCCATTCCCTCCCCCCATCTCCCCCTTCCCACCCCCTTCCCTCCCCCCTCCCCATTCCCTCCCCCTATCTCCCCCTTCCCACCCCCTTCCCACCCCCTTCCCTCCCCCTTCCCTCCCCCTTCCCTCCCCCTTCCCTCCCCCTTCCCTCCCCCTTCCCTCCCCCTTCCCTCCCCTTCCCTCACCCTTCCCTCCCCCTTCCCTCCCCCTTCCCTCCCCCTTCCCTCCCCCTTCCCACCCCCTTCCCAACCCCTTCCCAACCCCTTCCCAACCCCTTCCCAACCCCTTCCCAACCCCTTCCCAACCCCTTCCCAACCCCTTCCCTCCCCCTTCCCACCCCCTTCCCACCCCCTTCCCACCCCCTTCCCACCCCTTCCCTCCCCCTTCCCACCCCCTTCCCACCCCCTTCCCTCCCCCTTCCCTCCCCCTTCCCACCCCCTTCCCACCCCCTTCCCACCCCCTTCCCTCCCCCGTCTCCCCCTTCCCACCCCCCCGTCTCCCCCTTCCCACCCCCTTCCCTCCCCCTCCCCATTCCCTCCCCCCATCTCCCCCTTCCCACCCCCTTCCCTCCCCCCTCCCCATTCCCTCCCCCTATCTCCCCCTTCCCACCCCCTTCCCTCCCCCTTCCCACCCCCTTCCCTCCCCCTTCCCTCCCCCTTCCCTCCCCCTTCCCTCCCCCTTCCCTCCCCCTTCCCTCTCCCTTCCCTCCCCCTTCCCTCTCCCTTCCCACCCCCTTCCCACCCCCTTCCCACCCCCTTCCCACCCCCTTCCCTCCTTCCCAACCCCTTCCCAACCCCTTCCCAACCCCTTCCCAACCCCTTCCCAACCCCTTCCCACCCCCTTCCCTCCCCCTTCCCACCCCCTTCCCTCCCCCTTCCCACCCCCTGTCTCCCCCTTCCCACCCCCCGTCTCCCCCTTCCCACCCCCTTCCCTCCCCCTCCCCATTCCCTCCCCCCATCTCCCCCTTCCCACCCCCTTCCCTCCCCCCTCCCCATTCCCTCCCCCTATCTCCCCCTATCTCCCCCTTCCCTCCCCCTTCCCTCCCCCTTCCCTCCCCCTTCCCTCCCCCTTCCCTCCCCCTTCCCACCCCCTTCCCACCCCCCGTCTCCCCCTTCCCACCCCCTTCCCTCCCCCCTCCCCATTCCCTCCCCCTTCCCACCCCCGTCTCCCCTTCCCACCCCCATCTCCCCCTTCCCACCCCCTTCCCACCCCCTTCCCACCCCCTTCCCTCCCCCTTCCCTCCCCCCTCCCCCTTCCCTCCCCCTCCCCCTTCCCTCCCCCCTCCCCCTTCCCTCCCCCTTCCCTCCCCCTTCCCTCCCCCTTCCCTCCCCCTTCCCTCCCCCTTCCCTCCCCCTTCCCTCCCCCTTCCCTCCCCCTTCCCTCCCCCTTCCCACCCCCATCTCCCCCTTCCCACCCCCATCTCCCCCTTCCCTCCCCCTTCCCTCTGGCTCTCTATTTCCTTCCCAAAGGATAAGTGCAGTGGGGAGGAGAGAGGGAGAGTCTGAAGGGGGAGAAGGGAGACATGAAGGGCAGAGGGGGCAAAGGAGGAGGCAGAGAAGGGGGAGAGATCACAGAGAGGTGGGAAGGGGAGACGAGGGTGGGAAAGGGGAGGGAAGGGGGAGGGAAGGGTTTTTCCTCGGTGCGAGTGAAATGAACGTCTGGTGGTTGACTTTAGGAAGGGGGTTGTCTGCACCTGCTCCATTGTCAGTGGTGCTGATGGTGAGGGCATCACGTTCCTGGGTTCCTGGGTGTGAATATCACCAATTGCTTGTCATGTTGATCCAACCACCATGGCCAAGAACTGTCAGTAATGCATCTACTTCCTCAAGACTAAGAAAATCTGTCATGTCCACATTGAGCCTTACCAGTTTTTACTGGAGCACCTTCGAAAGCATCACAGCCTGGCACGGCAACTGCTCTGAACATGATTGCAAGAAACTGCAGAGAATTGTGGACTTTGCACCAGCCTGTCCTCTATAGACTCTGTGGTTCCTGTACCCTGTCTCTTTAACTCACCATCACACTCCCACTCTGACCCCTCTCTCTGGGTTCCTGGACTGTTACAACAAGGTCCAAATCAAATTTGAGGCACAACACCTCATCTTCTATCTGAGCAGGCAGGCTGCAGTAATCCATACCAATATCTTCTACGTCCCCCATCAGAGATTTCCACCATCCGGGCCATGCCCTTTTCTCACAGCTCCCATCAGGCAGGAGGTACAGAAGCCTGACGTCCCACACCACCAGGTTCAGGAACAGCAACTTCCCTTCAACCATTCAGTTCTTGAACCAACTGGCATGACCCTAATCACTACTTCAGTACAGCAACACTGACCACTTCGCACTAAAATGGAATTTGCTTCATTTGTGTTCTTCCTTATATAAACTGTGCCTAATAGTATTTCTTGTGAACAATGCTTCCCTGATGCTGTGTGCTAGTGATGCTGCTATGATTAGGTTTTTTCATCGCCCCTGTACACACGTGACAGTAAATTTGACTTGCTGCCTTGGAAAAGCAGCCAGCATAATCAAAGACCCCACCCACCCTGACTTTGCCTTTTCTTCTCTCTCCCACTGGGCAGAAGATACAAAAGCTTGAAAGCATGCTCTTCTAGGCTCAAGGACAGCTTTGATCCCAGGGGTCATTGTTGGGACCGCTTCCTTTCATGTTATATGTGAATGATTGGCTGATGGAGCTGATGGCTTTGTGGCCAAGTTTGCGGACGATATGAAGACAGGTGGGAGGACAAGTTGTGTTGAGGAAGCCTGCAGAGGGACTTAGACATTGAGAGAATGGGCATAGAGGTGGCAGATGGAGTGTAGTGTAGGGAAGTGTGTGGTCATGCACTTTGATGGAAGGAATAAAGGCGTAGATAGTTTTCTAAATGGGGAGAGAATTCAAAAATCAGAGGTGCAAAGGGATTTCTCATGCAAGATTCTCTGAAGGCTAACTTGCAGATTGGGTCGGTGGTGAGGAAGGCAAATGCAATGTTAGCATTCATTTGGAGAGGACTGGAATACAAGACCAAGGGTGTAACATTGAGGCTTTATAAAGCATTGCTGTGACCACACCTGGAGTATTGTGAGCAGTTTTTGGCCCCTTATCTCAGAAAAGATTGGAGAAAGTCCAGAGGAGATTCACGAGAATTATTTTGGGAATAAGAGGGTTAACATTTGAGGAGCGTTTGATAGCTCTTGGTCTCTACTCACTGGAGTTTAGAAGAATAAGGGAAAATCTCACTGAAACCTATCGAATATTGAAAGGTGTGGATTGAGTGGGTGTAGGGAGGATATTTCCTAAAATGGGTGACCCTAGGACCAGAGGGCAAAGCCTCAGACGAGGGGCATTCATTTAGAACAGAGATGAGGAGGAATTTCTTTAGCCGGAGGGTATTGAATCTGCAGAATTCATTGCCACAAATGGCTGTGGGAGGCAAATCATCAAGCATATTTACAGCAGAGGTTGGTCGGCTCTTGATTAGTCAGGGCATTAAAGGTTATGAGGAGAAGACAGGAGAAGGGGGTTGAGAGGAATAATAAATCAGCCATGATGCAATGGTGGAACACATTCGATCAATGGTTTAATTCTGCTCCTATATCTTGTAGTCTCTCAGTCCCTCTCTTTTCTCCAGATACACAGGACAGACACACCGTGCTCTGGATAAACTTTCTTTACTGACACAGTTTACTTAACCATTTTTGCTTCTGCTTTTCTTTGCTTGGTGGGGGGAGAGAATGGTCACAGCACCTCCCGAAAGACAATGTCACTCTTCCCCATCTTCTCTGCGTAGTCTTTATCGAAATGTTCATTCTGTGCCACAGTGAATTGATTCTTCCAGTCCCCAACTTCACCTGAGGGAGAAGGAGAACAGGGGTTGGAAATAATTCGGGAGATGTGTAGCTTATGTGGCTGATGGTTGTGTTGAGTTGTTCTCCAATCTTGGCAATTAATTTGCGAACATTTCGTCACCGTACGAGGACACATCGCATTGTGGTGTGTCTTCTGAATGCTTGGCCTTCATATACTTTTCATCAATTGATTGGATGTCATTTTGAATACTCAATTGTGA
>NW_027274406.1:0-36589 GCF_030028105.1 Mobula birostris
CTGCTGCGCCATCCCCTTCTCCCAGAGATCGGACACTGGCGGCTCCATCCGTTTCTCTCAGAGATCAGACACCTGGTGCGCCGTCTCATTGCCCAAACATCACACACCTGGCACTCCATCCCCTTGTCCCGAGATCAGATACCTGCTGCTCTACCACCTTGTCCCAGAGTGGATACACCTGCTGCTCCATCCCGTTGTCCCAGAGATCAGAAACCTCCTGCTCCATTTCCTTGTCCCAGAGATCAGACACCTGCTGCTCCATCCCCTTGTCATAGAGATCAGACACCTGCTGCTCCATCTCCTTGTCCCAAGGATCAGACGCCTGCTGCTCCATCTCCTTATCCAAAGCATCAGAGACCTGCTGATCCATCATCTTCCCAGAGGTCAGACACCTGCTGCTCCATCCCCTTATCCCAGAGATCAGACACCTGCTGCTCCATTCCCTTATCCCAGAGATCAGACACCTGCTGCGCCATCCCCTTGTCCCAGAGATCAGACACCTGAGTTCCTTCATCGTCCCAGAGATCAGACACCTGCTGCTCCATCTCCTTGACACAGAGTTCAGACACATGCTGCTCCCTCTCCTTTTCCCAGACATCAGACACATGTTGCCACATTCCATTGTCCCAGAGATCAGACACCTGCTGCTCCATCTCTTGTCCAAAGGATCAGACACCTGCTGCTCCATCATCTTCCCAGAGGTCAGACACCTGCTGCTCCATCGTCTTGTCCCAGAGATGAGACACCTGCGCCTCCATCCCCTTACCCCAGAGATCAGACACCTGCGCCTCCATCCCCTTTGCCCAGAGATCAGACACCTGCTGCTCCATCCCCTTATCCCAGAGATCAGACACCTGCTGCTCCATTCCCTTATCCCAGAGATCAGACACCTGCTGTTCCATCCCCTTGTCCCAGAGATCGGACACTGGCGGCTCCATCCTCTTCTCCCAGAGATCAGACACCTGGAGCGCCGTCTCATTGCCCAAAGATCACAAACCTGGCACTCCATCCCTTTATCCCGAGATCAGACACCTGCTGCTCCATCACCATGTCCCAGAGTGGATACACCTGCTGCTCCAACCCATTGTCCCAGAGATCAGACACATGCTGCTCCAATTCCTTGTCCAAGATATCAGACACCTGCTGCTGCATCACCTTGTCGCAGAGCGGATACAACTGCTGCTCCAGCCCGTTGTCCCAAAGATCAGACACTTTGTGCTCCATCCTCTTGTCCCAGAGATCAGACAGCTGCTGCACCTTCCCCTTGTCCCAGAGATCAGACACCTGCTGCTCCATCGTCATCCCAGAGATCAGACATCTGCTGCACCATTCCGTTGTCCTAGATATCAGACACCTGCTGCTCCACATTCTTGCCCTAGAGATCAGACACCTGATGCTCCATCCCCTTGACCAAGAGATGGGACACCTTGTGCTCCATCCCCTTGTCCCGGAGATCAGACACCTGCTACACCATCTCCTTGTCCCAGAGATCAGACACCTGCTGCTCCATCCCCTTCTCCCAGAGATCAGACACCTGGAGTGCCGTCACATTGCCCAAAGATCACACACCTGGCACCCCATCCCTTTATCCCGAGATCAGACACCTGCTGCTCCATCGACTTGTCCAAGAGATCAGACACATGCTGCTCCATCTCCATGTCACAGAGATCAGACACCTGTTCCTCCATCCCCTTGTCCGAGAGATCAGACACCTGCTGTTCCATCACCATGTCTCAGAGTGGATACACCTGCTGCTCCAACCCATTGTCCCAGAGATCAGACACTTGCTGCTCCATTTCCTTGCCCCAAAGATCAGACACCTGCTGCTCCATCACCTTGTCGCAGAGAGGATACACCTGCTGCTCCAACCCGTTGTCTCAGAGATCAGACATCTGCTGCTCCATCTCCTTCTCCCAGATATCAGACAACTGCTGCTCCATCCCTTTCACCCAGAGATCGTACATTTTGTGCTCCATCCTCTTGTCCCAGAGATCATACACCTGCTGCACCTTCCCTTTGTCCCAGAGATCAGACACCTGCTGCTCCATCCCCTTATCCCAGAGATCGGACACCTGCTGCACCATCCCCCTGTCCCAGAGATCGGACTCCTGCTGCTCCATCCCCTTGGCCCAAAGACCAGACACCTGCTGCTCCTTCGTCATCCCAGATAGCAGACATCTGCTGCACCTTCCCCTTGTCCCAGAGATTAGACAGCTGCTGCTCCATCACTATATCCCTGAGATCGGTCACCTGCTGCGCCATCCCCTTGTCCCAGAGATCGGACACCTGCTGCTCCATCCCCTTGGCCCAAAGACCAGACACCTGCTGCTCTATCGTCGTCCCAGAGATCAGTCACCTGAGCTCCACCATCGTCCCAGAGATCAGACACCTGCTGCTCCATCCCCTTATCCCAGAGATCGGACACCTTGTGCTCCATCCTCTTGTCCCGGAGATCAGACACCTGCTACACCATCTCCTTGTCCCAGGGATCAGACACCTGCTGCTCCATCCGCTTGTCCCAGAGATCGGACATTGGCGGCTCCATCCCCTTCTCCCAGAGATCAGACACCTGGAGCAAAGTCTCATTGCCCAAAGATCACACACCTGGCAATCCATCTCTTTATCCCGAGATCAGACACCTGCTGTTCCATCGACTTGTCCAAGCGATGAGACACCTGCTGCTCCATCTCCATGTCACAGAGATCAGACACCTGTTCCTCCATCCACTTGTCCGAGAGATCAGACACCTGCTGCTCCATCACCATGTCCCAGAGTGGATACATCTGCTGCTCCAACCCATTGTCCCAGAGATCAGACACCTGCTGCTCCATTTCCTTGCCCCAAAGGTCAGACAACTGCTGCTCCATCACCTTGTCGCAGAGAGGATACACCTGCTGCTCCAACCCGTTGTCTCAGTGATCAGACATCTGCTGCTCCTTCTCCTTCTCCCAGATATCAGACAACCGCTGCTCCATCCCTTTTACCCAGAGATCGTACATTTTCTGCTCCATCCACTTGTCCCAGAGATCAGACACCTGCTGCACCTTCCCCTTGTCCAAGAGATCAGACACCTGCTGCTCCATCTCCTTGTCCAAAGCATCAGACACCTGCTGCTCCATCATCTTCCCAGAGGTCAGAAACTGGCTGCTCCATCACCTTGTCCCAGAGATCAGACACCTGCTGCTCCATCTCCTTGACCCAGAGTTCAGACACATGCTGCTCCCTCTCCTTTTCCCAGAGATCAGACACCTGTTCCCACATTCCCTTGTCCCAGAGATGAGACACCTGATGCTCCATCTCTTGTCCAAAGGATCAGACACCTGCTGCTCCATCATCTTCCCAGAGGTCAGACACCTGCTGCTCCATCGTCTTGTCCCAGAGATGAGACACCTGCGCCTCCATCCCCTTAGCCCAGAGCTCAGACACCTGCTGCTCCATCCCCTTATCCCAGAGATCAGACACCTGCTGCTCCATTCCCTCATCCCAGAGATCAGACACCTGCTGCTCCATCCCTTTGTCCCAGAGATCGGACACTGGAGGCTCTATCCCCTTCTCCCAGAGATCAGACGCCTGGAGCGCCGTCTCATTGCCCAAAGATCACACACCTGGCACTCCATCCCTTTATCCCGAGATCAGAGCCTTGCTGCTCCATCGCCTTGTCCAAGAGATCAGACACCTGCTGCTCCATCCCCATGTCACAGAGATCAGACACCTGTTCCTCCATCCCCTTGTCCGAGAGATCAGACACCTGCTGCTCCATCACCATGTCCCAGAGTGGATACACCTGCTGCGCCAACCTATTGTCCCAGAGATCAGACACCTGCTGCTCCAATTCCTTGTCCAAGAGATCAGAAACCTGCTGCTCCATCACCTTGTCGCAGAGCGGATACACCTGCTGCTCCAGCCCGTTGTCCCAGAGATCGTACACTTTGTGCTCCATCCTCTTGTCCCAGAGATCAGACACCTGCTGCACCTTCCCCTTGTCCCAGAGATCAGACACATGCTGCTCCATCTCCTTGACACAGAGCTCAGACACATGCTGCTCCCTCTCCGTTTCCCAGAAATCAGACACCTGTTACCCCATCCCCTTATCTCAGAGATCAGACACCTGTTGCTCTATCCCCTTATCCCAGAGATCAGACACCTGCTGCTCGATCCCCTTTTCCCAGAGATCAGACACCTGCTGCGCCATCCCCTTCTCCCAGAGATCGGACACTGGCGGCTCCATCCGTTTCTCTCAGAGATCAGACACCTGGTGCGCCGTCTCATTGCCCAAACATCACACACCTGGCACTCCATCCCCTTGTCCCGAGATCAGATACCTGCTGCTCTACCACCTTGTCCCAGAGTGGATACACCTGCTGCTCCATCCCGTTGTCCCAGAGATCAGAAACCTCCTGCTCCATTTCCTTGTCCCAGAGATCAGACACCTGCTGCTCCATCCCCTTGTCATAGAGATCAGACACCTGCTGCTCCATCTCCTTGTCCCAAGGATCAGACGCCTGCTGCTCCATCTCCTTATCCAAAGCATCAGAGACCTGCTGATCCATCATCTTCCCAGAGGTCAGACACCTGCTGCTCCATCCCCTTATCCCAGAGATCAGACACCTGCTGCTCCATTCCCTTATCCCAGAGATCAGACACCTGCTGCGCCATCCCCTTGTCCCAGAGATCAGACACCTGAGTTCCTTCATCGTCCCAGAGATCAGACACCTGCTGCTCCATCTCCTTGACACAGAGTTCAGACACATGCTGCTCCCTCTCCTTTTCCCAGACATCAGACACATGTTGCCACATTCCATTGTCCCAGAGATCAGACACCTGCTGCTCCATCTCTTGTCCAAAGGATCAGACACCTGCTGCTCCATCATCTTCCCAGAGGTCAGACACCTGCTGCTCCATCGTCTTGTCCAGAGATGAGACACCTGCGCCTCCATCCCCTTACCCCAGAGATCAGACACCTGCGCCTCCATCCCCTTTGCCCAGAGATCAGACACCTGCTGCTCCATCCCCTTATCCCAGAGATCAGACACCTGCTGCTCCATTCCCTTATCCCAGAGATCAGACACCTGCTGTTCCATCCCCTTGTCCCAGAGATCGGACACTGGCGGCTCCATCCTCTTCTCCCAGAGATCAGACACCTGGAGCGCCGTCTCATTGCCCAAAGATCACAAACCTGGCACTCCATCCCTTTATCCCGAGATCAGACACCTGCTGCTCCATCACCATGTCCCAGAGTGGATACACCTGCTGCTCCAACCCATTGTCCCAGAGATCAGACACATGCTGCTCCAATTCCTTGTCCAAGATATCAGACACCTGCTGCTGCATCACCTTGTCGCAGAGCGGATACAACTGCTGCTCCAGCCCGTTGTCCCAAAGATCAGACACTTTGTGCTCCATCCTCTTGTCCCAGAGATCAGACAGCTGCTGCACCTTCCCCTTGTCCCAGAGATCAGACACCTGCTGCTCCATCGTCATCCCAGAGATCAGACATCTGCTGCACCATTCCGTTGTCCTAGATATCAGACACCTGCTGCTCCACATTCTTGCCCTAGAGATCAGACACCTGATGCTCCATCCCCTTGACCAAGAGATGGGACACCTTGTGCTCCATCCCCTTGTCCCGGAGATCAGACACCTGCTACACCATCTCCTTGTCCCAGAGATCAGACACCTGCTGCTCCATCCCCTTCTCCCAGAGATCAGACACCTGGAGTGCCGTCACATTGCCCAAAGATCACACACCTGGCACCCCATCCCTTTATCCCGAGATCAGACACCTGCTGCTCCATCGACTTGTCCAAGAGATCAGACACATGCTGCTCCATCTCCATGTCACAGAGATCAGACACCTGTTCCTCCATCCCCTTGTCCGAGAGATCAGACACCTGCTGTTCCATCACCATGTCTCAGAGTGGATACACCTGCTGCTCCAACCCATTGTCCCAGAGATCAGACACTTGCTGCTCCATTTCCTTGCCCCAAAGATCAGACACCTGCTGCTCCATCACCTTGTCGCAGAGAGGATACACCTGCTGCTCCAACCCGTTGTCTCAGAGATCAGACATCTGCTGCTCCATCTCCTTCTCCCAGATATCAGACAACTGCTGCTCCATCCCTTTCACCCAGAGATCGTACATTTTGTGCTCCATCCTCTTGTCCCAGAGATCATACACCTGCTGCACCTTCCCTTTGTCCCAGAGATCAGACACCTGCTGCTCCATCCCCTTATCCCAGAGATCGGACACCTGCTGCACCATCCCCCTGTCCCAGAGATCGGACTCCTGCTGCTCCATCCCCTTGGCCCAAAGACCAGACACCTGCTGCTCCTTCGTCATCCCAGATAGCAGACATCTGCTGCACCTTCCCCTTGTCCCAGAGATTAGACAGCTGCTGCTCCATCACTATATCCCTGAGATCGGTCACCTGCTGCGCCATCCCCTTGTCCCAGAGATCGGACACCTGCTGCTCCATCCCCTTGGCCCAAAGACCAGACACCTGCTGCTCTATCGTCGTCCCAGAGATCAGTCACCTGAGCTCCACCATCGTCCCAGAGATCAGACACCTGCTGCTCCATCCCCTTATCCCAGAGATCGGACACCTTGTGCTCCATCCTCTTGTCCCGGAGATCAGACACCTGCTACACCATCTCCTTGTCCCAGGGATCAGACACCTGCTGCTCCATCCGCTTGTCCCAGAGATCGGACATTGGCGGCTCCATCCCCTTCTCCCAGAGATCAGACACCTGGAGCAAAGTCTCATTGCCCAAAGATCACACACCTGGCAATCCATCTCTTTATCCCGAGATCAGACACCTGCTGTTCCATCGACTTGTCCAAGCGATGAGACACCTGCTGCTCCATCTCCATGTCACAGAGATCAGACACCTGTTCCTCCATCCACTTGTCCGAGAGATCAGACACCTGCTGCTCCATCACCATGTCCCAGAGTGGATACATCTGCTGCTCCAACCCATTGTCCCAGAGATCAGACACCTGCTGCTCCATTTCCTTGCCCCAAAGGTCAGACAACTGCTGCTCCATCACCTTGTCGCAGAGAGGATACACCTGCTGCTCCAACCCGTTGTCTCAGTGATCAGACATCTGCTGCTCCTTCTCCTTCTCCCAGATATCAGACAACTGCTGCTCCATCCCTTTTACCCAGAGATCGTACATTTTCTGCTCCATCCACTTGTCCCAGAGATCAGACACCTGCTGCACCTTCCCCTTGTCCAAGAGATCAGACACCTGCTGCTCCATCTCCTTGTCCAAAGCATCAGACACCTGCTGCTCCATCATCTTCCCAGAGGTCAGAAACTGGCTGCTCCATCACCTTGTCCCAGAGATCAGACACCTGCTGCTCCATCTCCTTGACCCAGAGTTCAGACACATGCTGCTCCCTCTCCTTTTCCCAGAGATCAGACCCCTGTTCCCACATTCCCTTGTCCCAGAGATGAGACACCTGATGCTCCATCTCTTGTCCAAAGGATCAGACACCTGCTGCTCCATCATCTTCCCAGAGGTCAGACACCTGCTGCTCCATCGTCTTGTCCCAGAGATGAGACACCTGCGCCTCCATCCCCTTAGCCCAGAGCTCAGACACCTGCTGCTCCATCCCCTTATCCCAGAGATCAGACACCTGCTGCTCCATTCCCTCATCCCAGAGATCAGACACCTGCTGCTCCATCCCTTTGTCCCAGAGATCGGACACTGGAGGCTCCATCCCCTTCTCCCAGAGATCAGACGCCTGGAGCGCCGTCTCATTGCCCAAAGATCACACACCTGGCACTCCATCCCTTTATCCCGAGATCAGAGCCTTGCTGCTCCATCGCCTTGTCCAAGAGATCAGACACCTGCTGCTCCATCCCCATGTCACAGAGATCAGACACCTGTTCCTCCATCCCCTTGTCCGAGAGATCAGACACGTGCTGCTCCATCACCATGTCCCAGAGTGGATACACCTGCTGCGCCAACCTATTGTCCCAGAGATCAGACACCTGCTGCTCCAATTCCTTGTCCAAGAGATCAGAAACCTGCTGCTCCATCACCTTGTCGCAGAGCGGATACACCTGCTGCTCCAGCCCGTTGTCCCAGAGATCGTACACTTTGTGCTCCATCCTCTTGTCCCAGAGATCAGACACCTGCTGCACCTTCCCCTTGTCCCAGAGATCAGACACATGCTGCTCCATCTCCTTGACACAGAGCTCAGACACATGCTGCTCCCTCTCCGTTTCCCAGAAATCAGACACCTGTTACCCCATCCCCTTATCTCAGAGATCAGACACCTGTTGCTCTATCCCCTTATCCCAGAGATCAGACACCTGCTGCTCGATCCCCTTTTCCCAGAGATCAGACACCTGCTGCGCCATCCCCTTCTCCCAGAGATCGGACACTGGCGGCTCCATCCGTTTCTCTCAGAGATCAGACACCTGGTGCGCCGTCTCATTGCCCAAACATCACACACCTGGCACTCCATCCCCTTGTCCCGAGATCAGATACCTGCTGCTCTACCACCTTGTCCCAGAGTGGATACACCTGCAGCTCCATCCCGTTGTCCCAGAGATCAGAAACCTCCTGCTCCATTTCCTTGTCCCAGAGATCAGACACCTGCTGCTCCATCCCCTTGTCATAGAGATCAGACACCTGCTGCTCCATCTCCTTGTCCCAAGGATCAGACGCCTGCTGCTCCATCTCCTTATCCAAAGCATCAGAGACCTGCTGATCCATCATCTTCCCAGAGGTCAGACACCTGCTGCTCCATCCCCTTATCCCAGAGATCAGACACCTGCTGCTCCATTCCCTTATCCCAGAGATCAGACACCTGCTGCGCCATCCCCTTGTCCCAGAGATCAGACACCTGAGTTCCTTCATCGTCCCAGAGATCAGACACCTGCTGCTCCATCTCCTTGACACAGAGTTCAGACACATGCTGCTCCCTCTCCTTTTCCCAGACATCAGACACATGTTGCCACATTCCATTGTCCCAGAGATCAGACACCTGCTGCTCCATCTCTTGTCCAAAGGATCAGACACCTGCTGCTCCATCATCTTCCCAGAGGTCAGACACCTGCTGCTCCATCGTCTTGTCCCAGAGATGAGACACCTGCGCCTCCATCCCCTTACCCCAGAGATCAGACACCTGCGCCTCCATCCCCTTTGCCCAGAGATCAGACACCTGCTGCTCCATCCCCTTATCCCAGAGATCAGACACCTGCTGCTCCATTCCCTTATCCCAGAGATCAGACACCTGCTGTTCCATCCCCTTGTCCCAGAGATCGGACACTGGCGGCTCCATCCTCTTCTCCCAGAGATCAGACACCTGGAGCGCCGTCTCATTGCCCAAAGATCACAAACCTGGCACTCCATCCCTTTATCCCGAGATCAGACACCTGCTGCTCCATCACCATGTCCCAGAGTGGATACACCTGCTGCTCCAACCCATTGTCCCAGAGATCAGACACATGCTGCTCCAATTCCTTGTCCAAGATATCAGACACCTGCTGCTGCATCACCTTGTCGCAGAGCGGATACAACTGCTGCTCCAGCCCGTTGTCCCAAAGATCAGACACTTTGTGCTCCATCCTCTTGTCCCAGAGATCAGACAGCTGCTGCACCTTCCCCTTGTCCCAGAGATCAGACACCTGCTGCTCCATCGTCATCCCAGAGATCAGACATCTGCTGCACAATTCCGTTGTCCTAGATATCAGACACCTGCTGCTCCACATTCTTGCCCTAGAGATCAGACACCTGATGCTCCATCCCCTTGACCAAGAGATGGGACACCTTGTGCTCCATCCCCTTGTCCCGGAGATCAGACACCTGCTACACCATCTCCTTGTCCCAGAGATCAGACACCTGCTGCTCCATCCCCTTCTCCCAGAGATCAGACACCTGGAGTGCCGTCACATTGCCCAAAGATCACACACCTGGCACTCCATCCCTTTATCCCGAGATCAGACACCTGCTGCTCCATCGACTTGTCCAAGAGATCAGACACCTGCTGCTCCATCTCCATGTCACAGAGATCAGACACCTGTTCCTCCATCCCCTTGTCCGAGAGATCAGACACCTGCTGTTCCATCACCATGTCTCAGAGTGGATACACCTGCTGCTCCAACCCATTGTCCCAGAGATCAGACACTTGCTGCTCCATTTCCTTGCCCCAAAGTTCAGACACCTGCTGCTCCATCACCTTGTCGCAGAGAGGATACACCTGCTGCTCCAACCCGTTGTCTCAGAGATCAGACATCTGCTGCTCCATCTCCTTCTCCCAGATATCAGACAACTGCTGCTCCATCCCTTTCACCCAGAGATCGTACATTTTGTGCTCCATCCTCTTGTCCCAGAGATCATACACCTGCTGCACCTTCCCTTTGTCCCAGAGATCAGACACCTGCTGCTCCATCCCCTTATCCCAGAGATCGGACACCTGTTGCACCATCCCCCTGTCCCAGAGATCGGACTCCTGCTGCTCCATCCCCTTGGCCCAAAGACCAGACACCTGCTGCTCCTTCGTCATCCCAGATAGCAGACATCTGCTGCACCTTCCCCTTGTCCCAGAGATTAGACAGCTGCTGCTCCATCACTATATCCCTGAGATCGGTCACCTGCTGCGCCATCCCCTTGTCCCAGAGATCGGACACCTGCTGCTCCATCCCCTTGGCCCAAAGACCAGACACCTGCTGCTCTATCGTCGTCCCAGAGATCAGTCACCTGAGCTCCACCATCGTCCCAGAGATCAGACACCTGCTGCTCCATCCCCTTATCCCAGAGATCGGACACCTTGTGCTCCATCCTCTTGTCCCGGAGATCAGACACCTGCTACACCATCTCCTTGTCCCAGGGATCAGACACCTGCTGCTCCATCCGCTTGTCCCAGAGATCGGACATTGGCGGCTCCATCCCCTTCTCCCAGAGATCAGACACCTGGAGCAAAGTCTCATTGCCCAAAGATCACACACCTGGCAATCCATCTCTTTATCCCGAGATCAGACACCTGCTGCTCCATCTCCATGTCACAGAGATCAGACACCTGTTCCTCCATCCACTTGTCCGAGAGATCAGACACCTGCTGCTCCATCACCATGTCCCAGAGTGGATACATCTGCTGCTCCAACCCATTGTCCCAGAGATCAGACACCTGCTGCTCCATTTCCTTGCCCCAAAGGTCAGACAACTGCTGCTCCATCACCTTGTCGCAGAGAGGATACACCTGCTGCTCCAACCCGTTGTCTCAGTGATCAGACATCTGCTGCTCCTTCTCCTTCTCCCAGATATCAGACAACTGCTGCTCCATCCCTTTTACCCAGAGATCGTACATTTTCTGCTCCATCCACTTGTCCCAGAGATCAGACACCTGCTGCACCTTCCCCTTGTCCAAGAGATCAGACACCTGCTGCTCCATCTCCTTGTCCAAAGCATCAGACACCTGCTGCTCCATCATCTTCCCAGAGGTCAGAAACTGGCTGCTCCATCACCTTGTCCCAGAGATCAGACACATGCTGCTCCCTCTCCTTTTCCCAGAGATCAGACACCTGTTCCCACATTCCCTTGTCCCAGAGATGAGACACCTGATGCTCCATCTCTTGTCCAAAGGATCAGACACCTGCTGCTCCATCATCTTCCCAGAGGTCAGACACCTGCTGCTCCATCGTCTTGTCCCAGAGATGAGACACCTGCGCCTCCATCCCCTTAGCCCAGAGCTCAGACACCTGCTGCTCCATCCCCTTATCCCAGAGATCAGACACCTGCTGCTCCATTCCCTCATCCCAGAGATCAGACACCTGCTGCTCCATCCCTTTGTCCCAGAGATCGGACACTGGAGGCTCCATCCCCTTCTCCCAGAGATCAGACGCCTGGAGCGCCGTCTCATTGCCCAAAGATCACACACCTGGCACTCCATCCCTTTATCCCGAGATCAGAGCCTTGCTGCTCCATCGCCTTGTCCAAGAGATCAGACACCTGCTGCTCCATCCCCATGTCACAGAGATCAGACACCTGTTCCTCCATCCCCTTGTCCGAGAGATCAGACACCTGCTGCTCCATCACCATGTCCCAGAGTGGATACACCTGCTGCGCCAACCTATTGTCCCAGAGATCAGACACCTGCTGCTCCAATTCCTTGTCCAAGAGATCAGAAACCTGCTGCTCCATCACCTTGTCGCAGAGCGGATACACCTGCTGCTCCAGCCCGTTGTCCCAGAGATCGTACACTTTGTGCTCCATCCTCTTGTCCCAGAGATCAGACACCTGCTGCACCTTCCCCTTGTCCCAGAGATCAGACACATGCTGCTCCATCTCCTTGACACAGAGCTCAGACACATGCTGCTCCCTCTCCGTTTCCCAGAAATCAGACACCTGTTACCCCATCCCCTTATCTCAGAGATCAGACACCTGTTGCTCTATCCCCTTATCCCAGAGATCAGACACCTGCTGCTCGATCCCCTTTTCCCAGAGATCAGACACCTGCTGCGCCATCCCCTTCTCCCAGAGATCGGACACTGGCGGCTCCATCCGTTTCTCTCAGAGATCAGACACCTGGTGCGCCGTCTCATTGCCCAAACATCACACACCTGGCACTCCATCCCCTTGTCCCGAGATCAGATACCTGCTGCTCTACCACCTTGTCCCAGAGTGGATACACCTGCTGCTCCATCCCGTTGTCCCAGAGATCAGAAACCTCCTGCTCCATTTCCTTGTCCCAGAGATCAGACACCTGCTGCTCCATCCCCTTGTCATAGAGATCAGACACCTGCTGCTCCATCTCCTTGTCCCAAGGATCAGACGCCTGCTGCTCCATCTCCTTATCCAAAGCATCAGAGACCTGCTGATCCATCATCTTCCCAGAGGTCAGACACCTGCTGCTCCATCCCCTTATCCCAGAGATCAGACACCTGCTGCTCCATTCCCTTATCCCAGAGATCAGACACCTGCTGCGCCATCCCCTTGTCCCAGAGATCAGACACCTGAGTTCCTTCATCGTCCCAGAGATCAGACACCTGCTGCTCCATCTCCTTGACACAGAGTTCAGACACATGCTGCTCCCTCTCCTTTTCCCAGACATCAGACACATGTTGCCACATTCCATTGTCCCAGAGATCAGACACCTGCTGCTCCATCTCTTGTCCAAAGGATCAGACACCTGCTGCTCCATCATCTTCCCAGAGGTCAGACACCTGCTGCTCCATCGTCTTGTCCCAGAGATGAGACACCTGCGCCTCCATCCCCTTACCCCAGAGATCAGACACCTGCGCCTCCATCCCCTTTGCCCAGAGATCAGACACCTGCTGCTCCATCCCCTTATCCCAGAGATCAGACACCTGCTGCTCCATTCCCTTATCCCAGAGATCAGACACCTGCTGTTCCATCCCCTTGTCCCAGAGATCGGACACTGGCGGCTCCATCCTCTTCTCCCAGAGATCAGACACCTGGAGCGCCGTCTCATTGCCCAAAGATCACAAACCTGGCACTCCATCCCTTTATCCCGAGATCAGACACCTGCTGCTCCATCACCATGTCCCAGAGTGGATACACCTGCTGCTCCAACCCATTGTCCCAGAGATCAGACACATGCTGCTCCAATTCCTTGTCCAAGATATCAGACACCTGCTGCTGCATCACCTTGTCGCAGAGCGGATACAACTGCTGCTCCAGCCCGTTGTCCCAAAGATCAGACACTTTGTGCTCCATCCTCTTGTCCCAGAGATCAGACAGCTGCTGCACCTTCCCCTTGTCCCAGAGATCAGACACCTGCTGCTCCATCGTCATCCCAGAGATCAGACATCTGCTGCACCATTCCGTTGTCCTAGATATCAGACACCTGCTGCTCCACATTCTTGCCCTAGAGATCAGACACCTGATGCTCCATCCCCTTGACCAAGAGATGGGACACCTTGTGCTCCATCCCCTTGTCCCGGAGATCAGACACCTGCTACACCATTCCCTTGTCCCAGAGATCAGACACCTGCTGCTCCATCTCCTTGACCCAGAGTTCAGACACATGCTGCTCCCTCTCCTTTTCCCAGTGATCAGACACTTGTTGCCCCATCCCCTTATCCCAGAGATCAGACACCTGCTGCTCTATCCCCTTTTCCCAGAGATCAGACACCTGCTGCTCCATTCCCTTATCCCAGAGATCAGACACCTGCTGCTCCATCCCCTTGTCCCAGCGATCAGACACCTGCTACACCATCCCCTTGTCCCAGAGATCAGACACCTGCTGCTCCATCCCCTTGTCCCAGAGATGAGACACCTGCGCCTCCATCATTTTACCCAGAGATCAGACACCTGCTGCTCCATCCCCTTACCCCAGAGATCAGACACCTGCTGCTCCATCCCCATCTCCTAGAGATCAGACACCTGGTGCGCCATCTCATTGCCCAAAGTTCACACACCTGGCACTGCATCCCCTTACCCCAGAGATCAGACACCTGCTGCTCAATCCCAATGTCCCAGAGATCAGACACCTGCTCCTCCATCCCCTTTTCCGAGCGATCAGACACCTGCTGCTCTATCACCTTGTCCCAGAGTGGATGCACCTGCTGCTCCATCCCGTTGTTGCAGAGATCAAACATCTGCTGCTCCATCTCCTTCTCCTAGATGTCAGACAACTGTTGCTCAATCCCTTTCACCCAGAGATCGTACACTTTGTGCTCCATCCACTTGTTCCCGAAATCAGACACCTGCTGCTTCATCCCCTTGGCCGAAAGACCAGACACCTGCTGCTCTATCTTCGTCCCAGAGATCAGTCACCTGAGCTCCACCATCGTCCCAGAGATCAGACACCGGCTGCTCCATCTTTTTGACCCAGAGTTCAGACACATACTGCTCCCTTGCCTTCTCTGAGAGAGGCGACGCCTGCTGGTCCAACCCCTTGTCCCGGAGATCAGCCACCTGCTGCTCCAGATTCTTGCCCTAGAGATCAGACACCTGCTGCTCCATCCCCTTGACCAAGAGATCGGACACCTTGTGCTCCATCCTCTAGTCCCGGAGATCAGACAGCTGCTACACCATCTCCTTGTCCCAGAGATCAGACACCTGCTGCTCCATCCCCTTCTCCCAGAGATCAGACACCTGGAGAGCCGTCACATTGCCCAAAGATCACACACCTGGCACTCCATCCCTTTATCCCGAGATCAGACACCTGCTGCTCCATCTCTAGGTCACAGAGATCAGACACCTGTTCCTCCATCCCCTTGTCCGAGAGATCAGACACCTGCTGCTCCATCACCATGTCTCAGAGTGTATACACCTGCTGCTCCAACCCATTGTCCCAGAGATCAGACACCTGCTGCTCCATTTCCTTGCCCCAAAGATCAGACACCTGCTGCTCCATCACCTTGTCGCAGAGAGGATACACTTGCTGCTCCAACCCGTTGTCTCAGAGATCAGACATCTGCTGCTCCATCTCCTTCTCCCAGATATCAGACAACTGCTGCTCCATCCCTTTCACCCAGAGATCGTACATTTTGTGCTCCATCCTCTTGTCCCAGAGATCAGACACCTGCTGCTCCATCCCCTTATCCCAGAGATCGGACACCTGCTGCACCATCCCCCTGTCCCAGAGATCGGACTCCTGCTGCTCCATCCCCTTGGCCCAAAGACCAGACACCTGCTGCTCCATCGTCATCCCAGATATCAGACATCTGCTGCAGCTTCCCCTTGTCCCAGAGATTAGACAGCGGCTGCTCCATCACCATATCCCTGAGATCGGTCACCTGCTGCGCCATCCCCTTGTCCCAGAGATCGGACACCTGCTGCTCCATCCCCTTGGCCCAAAGACCAGACACCTGCTGCTCCATCCGCTTGTCCCAGAGATCGGACACTGGCGGCCTCCATCCCCTTCTCCCAGAGATCAGACACCTGGAGCAACGTCTCATTGCCCAAAGATCACACACCTGGCAATCCATCTCTTTATCCCGAGATCAGACACCGGCTGCTCCATCTTTTTGACCCAGAGTTCAGACACATGCTGCTCCCTTGCCTTCTCTCAGAGAGGCGACGCCTGCTGGTCCAACCCCTTGTCCCAGAGATCAGCCACCTGCTGCTCCAGATCCTTGCCCTAGAGATCAGACACCTGCTGCTCCATCCCGTTGACCAAGAGATCGGACACCTTGTGCTCCATCCTCTTGTCCCGGAGATCAGACACCTGCTACACCATCTCCTTGTCCCAGAAATCAGACACTTGCTGCTCCATCCCCTTCTCCCAGAGATCAGACACCTGGAGTGCCGTCACATTGCCCAAAGATCACACACCTGGCACTCCATCCCTTTATCCCGAGATCAGACACCTGCTGCTCCATCGACTTGTCCAAGAGATCAGACACCTGCTGCTCCATCTCCATGTCACAGAGATCAGACACCTGTTCCTCCATCCACTTGTCCGAGAGATCAGACACCTGCTGTTCCATCACCATGTCTCAGAGTGGATACACCTGCTGCTCCAACCCATTGTCCCAGAGATCAGACACCTGCTGCTCCATTTCCTTGCCCCAAAGATCAGACACCTGCTGCTCCATCACCTTGTCGCAGAGAGGATACACCTGCTGCTCCAACCCGTTGTCTCAGAGATCAGACATCTGCTGCTCCATCTCCTTCTCCCAGATATCAGACAACTGCTGCTCCATCCCTTTCACCCAGAGATCGTACATTTTGTGCTCCATCCTCTTGTCCCAGAGATCGGACACCTGCTGCACCTTCCCTTTGTCCCAGAGATCAGACACCTGCTGCTCCATCCCCTTGGCCCAAAGACCCGACACCTGCTGCTCCATCGTCATCCCAGATATCAGACATCTGCTGCACCTTCCCCTTGTCCCAGAGATTAGACAGCTGCTGCTCCATCACCATATCCCTGAGATCGGTCACCTGCTGCGACATCCCCTTGTCCCAGAGATCGGACACCTGCTGCTCCATCCCCTTGGCCCAAAGACCAGACACCTGCCGCTCTATCGTCGTCCCAGAGATCAGTCACCTGAGCTCCACCATCGTCCCAGAGATCAGACACCTGCTGCTCCATCCCCTTATCCCAGAGATCAGACACCTGCTGCTCCATCCGCTTCTCCCAGAGATCAGACACCTGGAGCAACGTCTCATTGCCCAAAGATCACACACCTGGCAATCCATCTCTTTATCCCGAGATCAGACACCTGCTGTTCCATCGACTTGTCCAAGAGATCAGACACCTGCTGCTCCATCTCCATGTCACAGAGATCAGACACCTGTTCCTCCATCCCCTTGTCCGAGAGATCAGACACCTGCTGCTCCATCACCATGTCCCAGAGTGGATACATCTGCTGCTCCAACCCATTGTCCCAGAGATCAGTCACCTGAGCTCCACCATCGTCCCAGAGATCAGACACCGGCTGCTCCATCTTTTTGACCCAGAGTTCAGACACATGCTGCTCCCTTGCCTTCTCTTAGAGAGGCGACGCCTGCTGGTCCAACCCCTTGTCCCGGAGATCAGCCACCTGCTGCTCCAGATTCTTTCCCTAGAGATCAGACACCTGCTGCTCCATCCCCTTGACCAAGAGATCGGACACATTGTGCTCCATCCTCTTGTCCCGGAGATCAGACACCTGCTACACCATCTCCTTGTCCCAGAGATCAGACACCTGCTGCTCCATCCCCTTCTCCCAGAGATCAGACACCTGGAGCAACGTCTCATTGCCCAAATATCACACACCTGGCAATCCATCTCTTTATCCCGAGATCAGACACCTGCTGTTCCATCGACTTGTCCAAGAGATCAGACACCTGCTGCTCCATCTCCATGTCACAGAGATCAGACACCTGTTCCTCCATCCACTTGTCCGAGAGATCAGACACCTGCTGCTCCATCACCATGTCCCAGAGTGGATACATCTGCTGCTCCAACCCATTGTCCCAGAGATCAGACACCTGCTGCTCCATTTCCTTGCCCCAAAGGTCAGACAACTGCTGCTCCATCACCTTGTCGCAGAGAGGATACACCTGCTGCTCCAACCCGTTGTCTCAGTGATCAGACCTCTGCTGCTCCTTCTCCTTCTCCCAGATATCAGACAACTGCTGCTCCATCCCTTTTACCCAGAGATCGTACATTTTCTGCTCCATCCACTTGTCGCAGAGATCAGACACCTGCTGCACCTTCCCCTTGTCCAAGAGATCAGACACCTGCTGCTCCATCTCCTTGTCCAAAGCATCAGACACCTGCTGCTCCATCATCTTCCCAGAGGTCAGACACCTGCTGCTCCATCATCTTCCCAGAGGTCAGAAACTGGCTGCTCCATCACCTTGTCCAGAGATCAGACACGTGCTGCTCCATCTCCTTGACCCAGAGTTCAGACACATGCTGCTCCCTCTCCTTTTCCCAGAGATCAGACACCTGTTCCCACATTCCCTTGTCCCAGAGATGAGACACCTGATGCTCCATCTCTTGTCCAAAGGATCAGACACCTGCTGCTCCATCATCTTCCCAGAGGTCAGACACCTGCTGCTCCATCGTCTTGTCCCAGAGATGAGACACCTGCGCCTCCATCCCCTTAGCCCAGAGCTCAGACACCTGCTGCTCCATCCCCTTATCCCAGAGATCAGACACCTGCTGCTCCATTCCCTTATCCCAGAGATCAGACACCTGCTGCTCCATCCCCTTGTCCCAGAGATCGGACACTGGAGGCTCCATCCCCTTCTCCCAGAGATCAGACGCCTGGAGCGCCGTCTCATTGCCTAAAGATCACACACCTGGCACTCCATCCCTTTATCCCGAGATCAGAGCCTTGCTGCTCCATCGCCTTGTCCAAGAGATCAGACACCTGCTGCTCCATCCCCATGTCACAGAGATCAGACACCTGTTCCTCCATCCCCTTGTCCGAGAGATCAGACACCTGCTGCTCCATCACCATGTCCCAGAGTGGATACACCTGCTGCGCCAACCTATTGTCCCAGAGATCAGACACCTGCTGCTCCAATTCCTTGTCCAAGAGATCAGAAACCTGCTGCTCCATCACCTTGTCGCAGAGCGGATACACCTGCTGCTCCAGCCCGTTGTCCCAGAGATCGTACACTTTGTGCTCCATCCTCTTGTCCCAGAGATCAGACACCTGCTGCACCTTCCCCTTGTCCCAGAGATCAGACACATGCTGCTCCATCTCCTTGACACAGAGCTCAGACACATGCTGCTCCCTCTCCGTTTCCCAGAAATCAGACACCTGTTACCCCATCCCCTTATCTCAGAGATCAGACACCTGTTGCTCTATCCCCTTATCCCAGAGATCAGACACCTGCTGCTCGATCCCCTTTTCCCAGAGATCAGACACCTGCTGCGCCATCCCCTTCTCCCAGAGATCGGACACTGGCGGCTCCATCCGTTTCTCTCAGAGATCAGGACACCTGGTGCGCCGTCTCATTGCCCAAATATCACACACCTGGCACTCCATCCCCTTGTCCCGAGATCAGATACCTGCTGCTCTACCACCTTGTCCCAGAGTGGATACACCTGCTGCTCCATCCCGTTGTCCCAGAGATCAGAAACCTCCTGCTCCATTTCCTTGTCCCAGAGATCAGACACCTGCTGCTCCATCCCTTGTCCCAGAGATCAGACACCTGCTGCTCCATCTCCTTGTCCCAAGTATCAGATGCCTGCTGCTCCATCTCCTTATCCAAAGCATCAGAGACCTGCTGATCCATCATCTTCCCAGAGGTCAGACACCTGCTGCTCCATCTCCTTGTCACAGAGATGAGACACCTGCTGGTCCATCGTCTTGTCCCAGAGATGAGACACCTGCGCCTGCATCACCTTAGCCCAGTGATCAGACACCTGCTGCTCCATCCCCTTATCCCAGAGATCAGACACCTGCTGCTCCATTCCCTCATCCCAGAGATCAGACACCTGCTGCGCCATCCCCTTGTCCCAGAGATCAGACACCTGAGTTCCTTCATCGTCCCAGAGATCAGACTCCTTCTGCTCCATCTCCTTGACCCAGAGTTCAGACACATGCTGCTCCCTCTCCTTTTCCCAGAGATCAGACACATGTTGCCACATTCCATTGTCCCAGAGGTCAGACACCTGCTGCTCCATCGTCTTGTCCCAGAGATGAGACACCTGCGCCTCCATCCCCTTACCCCAGAGATCAGACACCTGCGCCTCCATCCCCTTTGCCCAGAGATCAGACACCTGCTGTTCCATCCCCTTGTCCAGAGATCGGACACTGGCGGCTCCATCCTCTTCTCCCAGAGATCAGACGCCTGGAGCGCCGTCTCATTGCCCAAAGATCACAAACCTGGCACTCCATCCCTTTATCCCGAGATCAGACACCTGCTGCTCCATCACCATGTCCCAGAGTGGATACACCTGCTGCTCCAACCCATTATCCCAGAGATCAGACACATGCTGCTCCAATTCCTTGTCCAAGATATCAGACACCTGCTGCTGCATCACCTTGTCGCAGAGCGGATACAACTGCTGCTCCAGCCCGTTGTCCCAAAGATCAGATACTTTGTGCTCCATGCTCTTGTCCCAGAGATCAGACAGCTGCTGCACCTTCCCCTTGTCCCAGAGATCAGACACCTGCTGCTCCATCGTCATCCCAGAGATCAGACATCTGCTGCACCATTCCGTTGTCCTAGATATCAGACACCTGCTGCTCCACATTCTTGCCCTAGAGATCAGACACCTGATGCTCCATCCCCTTGACCAAGATATGGGACACCTTGAGCTCCATCCCCTTGTCCCGGAGATCAGACACCTGCTACACCATTCCCTTGTCCCAGAGATCAGACACCTGCTGCTCCATCTCCTTGACCCAGAGTTCAGACACATGCTGCTCCCTCTCCTTTTCCCAGTGATCAGACACTTGTTGCCCCATCCCCTTATCCCAGAGATCAGACACCTGCTGCTCCATTCCTTATCCCAGAGATCAGACACCTGCTGCTCCATCCCCTTGTCCCAGCGATCAGACACCTGCTACACCATCCCCTTGTCCCAGAGATCAGACACCTGCTGCTCCATCCCCTTGTCCCAGAGATGAGACACCTGCGCCTCCATCATTTTATCCCAGAGATCAGACACCTGCTGCTCCATCCCCTTACCCCAGAGATCAGACACCTGCTGCTCCATCCCCATCTCCTAGAGATCAGACACCTGGTGCGCCATCTCATTGCCCAAAGTTCACACACCTGGCACTGCATCCCCTTACCCCAGAGATCAGACACCTGCTGCTCAATCCCAATGTCCCAGAGACCAGACACCTGCTCCTCCATCCCCTTTTCCGAACGATCAGACACCTGCTGCTCTATCACCTTGTCCCAGAGTGGATGCACCTGCTGCTCCATCCCGTTGTTGCAGAGATCAGACATCTGCTGCTCCATCTCCTTCTCCTAGATGTCAGACAACTGTTGCTCAATCCCTTTCACCCAGAGATCGTACACTTTGTGCTCCATCCACTTGTTCCCGAAATCAGACACCTGCTGCTTCATCCCCTTGGCCGAAAGACCAGACACCTGCTGCTCTATCTTCGTCCCAGAGATCAGTCACCTGAGCTCCACCTTTATCCCGAGATCAGACACCGGCTGCTCCATCTTTTTGACCCAGAGTTCAGACACATGCTGCTCCCTTGCCTTCTCTCAGAGAGGCGACGCCTGCTGGTCCAACCCCTTGTCCCAGAGATCAGACACCTGGAGTGCCGTCACATTGTCCAAAGATCACACACCTGGCACTCCATCCCTTTATCCCGAGATCAGACACCTGTTCCTCCATCCCCTTGTCCGAGAGATCAGACACCTGCTGCTCCATCACCATGTCTCAGAGTGTATACACCTGCTGCTCCAACCCATTGTCCCAGAGATCAGACACCTGCTGCTCCATTTCCTTACCCCAAAGATCAGACACTTGCTGCTCCATCACCTTGTCGCAGAGAGGATACACCTGCTGCTCCAACCCGTTGTCTCAGAGATCAGACATCTGCTGCTCCATCTCCTTCTCCCAGATATCAGACAACTGCTGCTCCATCCCTTTCACCCAGAGATCGTACACTTTGTGCTCCATCCCCTTATCCCAGAGATCGGACACCTGCTGCACCATACCCCTGTCCCAGAGATCGGACTCCTGCTGCTCCATCCCCTTGGCCCAAAGACCAGACACCTGCTGCTCCATCGTCATCCCAGATATCAGACATCTGCTGCAGCTTCCCCTTGTCCCAGAGATTAGACAGCGGCTGCTCCATCACCATATCCCTGAGATCGGTCACCTGCTGCGCCATCCCCTTGTCCCAGAGATCGGACACCTGCTGCTCCATCCCCTTGGCCCAAAGACCAGACACCTGCTGCTCCATCCGCTTGTCCCAGAGATCGGACACTGGCGGCTCCATCCCCTTCTCCCAGAGATCAGACACCTGGAGCAACGTCTCATTGCCCAAAGATCACACACCTGGCAATCCATCTCTTTATCCCGAGATCAGACACCGGCTGCTCCATCTTTTTGACCCAGAGTTCAGACACATGCTGCTCCCTTGCCTTCTCTCAGAGAGGCGACGCCTGCTGGTCCAACCCCTTGTCCCAGAGATCAGACACCTGGAGTGCCGTCTCATTGCCCAAAGATCACACACCTGGCAATCCATCTCTTTATCCCGAGATCAGACACCTGCTGTTCCATCGACTTGTCCAAGAGATCAGACACCTGCTGCTCCATCTCCATGTCACAGAGATCAGACACCTGTTCCTCCATCCCCTTGTCCGAGAGATCAGACACCTGCTGCTCCATCACCATGTCCCAGAGTGGATACATCTGCTGCTCCAACCCATTGTCCCAGAGATCAGTCACCTGAGCTCCACCATCGTCCCAGAGATCAGACACCGGCTGCTCCATCTTTTTGACCCAGAGTTCAGACACATGCTGCTCCCTTGCCTTCTCTTAGAGAGGCGACGCCTGCTGGTCCAACCCCTTGTCCCGGAGATCAGCCACCTGCTGCTCCAGATTCTTTCCCTAGAGATCAGACACCTGCTGCTCCATCCCCTTGACCAAGAGATCGGACACATTGTGCTCCATCCTCTTGTCCCGGAGATCAGACACCTGCTACACCATCTCCTTGTCCCAGAGATCAGACACCTGCTGCTCCATCCCCTTCTCCCAGAGATCAGACACCTGGAGTGCCGTCACATTGCCCAAAGATCACACACCTGGAACTCCATCCCTTTATCCCGAGAACAGACACCTGCTGCTCCATCCGCTTGTCCCAGAGATCGGACATTGGCGGCTCCATCCCCTTCTCCCAGAGATCAGACACCTGGAGCAACGTCTCATTGCCCAAATATCACACACCTGGCAATCCATCTCTTTATCCCGAGATCAGACACCTGCTGTTCCATCGACTTGTCCAAGAGATCAGACACCTGCTGCTCCATCTCCATGTCACAGAGATCAGACACCTGTTCCTCCATCCACTTGTCCGAGAGATCAGACACCTGCTGCTCCATCACCATGTCCCAGAGTGGATACATCTGCTGCTCCAACCCATTGTCCCAGAGATCAGACACCTGCTGCTCCATTTCCTTGCCCCAAAGGTCAGACAACTGCTGCTCCATCACCTTGTCGCAGAGAGGATACACCTGCTGCTCCAACCCGTTGTCTCAGTGATCAGACCTCTGCTGCTCCTTCTCCTTCTCCCAGATATCAGACAACTGCTGCTCCATCCCTTTTACCCAGAGATCGTACATTTTCTGCTCCATCCACTTGTCGCAGAGATCAGACACCTGCTGCACCTTCCCCTTGTCCAAGAGATCAGACACCTGCTGCTCCATCTCCTTGTCCAAAGCATCAGACACCTGCTGCTCCATCATCTTCCCAGAGGTCAGACACCTGCTGCTCCATCATCTTCCCAGAGGTCAGAAACTGGCTGCTCCATCACCTTGTCCCAGAGATCAGACACGTGCTGCTCCATCTCCTTGACCCAGAGTTCAGACACATGCTGCTCCCTCTCCTTTTCCCAGAGATCAGACACCTGTTCCCACATTCCCTTGTCCCAGAGATGAGACACCTGATGCTCCATCTCTTGTCCAAAGGATCAGACACCTGCTGCTCCATCATCTTCCCAGAGGTCAGACACCTGCTGCTCCATCGTCTTGTCCCAGAGATGAGACACCTGCGCCTCCATCCCCTTAGCCCAGAGCTCAGACACCTGCTGCTCCATCCCCTTATCCCAGAGATCAGACACCTGCTGCTCCATTCCCTTATCCCAGAGATCAGACACCTGCTGCTCCATCCCCTTGTCCCAGAGATCGGACACTGGAGGCTCCATCCCCTTCTCCCAGAGATCAGACGCCTGGAGCGCCGTCTCATTGCCCAAAGATCACACACCTGGTACTCCATCCCTTTATCCCGAGATCAGAGCCTTGCTGCTCCATCGCCTTGTCCAAGAGATCAGACACCTGCTGCTCCATCCCCATGTCACAGAGATCAGACACCTGTTCCTCCATCCCCTTGTCCGAGAGATCAGACACCTGCTGCTCCATCACCATGTCCCAGAGTGGATACACCTGCTGCGCCAACCTATTGTCCCAGAGATCAGACACCTGCTGCTCCAATTCCTTGTCCAAGAGATCAGAAACCTGCTGCTCCATCACCTTGTCGCAGAGCGGATACACCTGCTGCTCCAGCCCGTTGTCCCAGAGATCGTACACTTTGTGCTCCATCCTCTTGTCCCAGAGATCAGACACCTGCTGCACCTTCCCCTTGTCCCAGAGATCAGACACATGCTGCTCCATCTCCTTGACACAGAGCTCAGACACATGCTGCTCCCTCTCCGTTTCCCAGAAATCAGACACCTGTTACCCCATCCCCTTATCTCAGAGATCAGACACCTGTTGCTCTATCCCCTTATCCCAGAGATCAGACACCTGCTGCTCGATCCCCTTTTCCCAGAGATCAGACACCTGCTGCGCCATCCCCTTCTCCCAGAGATCGGACACTGGCGGCTCCATCCGTTTCTCTCAGAGATCAGACACCTGGTGCGCCGTCTCATTGCCCAAACATCACACACCTGGCACTCCATACCCTTGTCCCGAGATCAGATACCTGCTGCTCTACCACCTTGTCCCAGAGTGGATACACCTGCTGCTCCATCCCGTTGTCCCAGAGATCAGAAACCTCCTGCTCCATTTCCTTGTCCCAGAGATCAGACACCTGCTGCTCCATCCCCTTGTCCCAGAGATCAGACACCTGCTGCTCCATCTCCTTGTCCCAAGTATCAGATGCCTGCTGCTCCATCTCCTTATCCAAAGCATCAGAGACCTGCTGATCCATCATCTTCCCAGAGGTCAGACACCTGCTGCTCCATCTCCTTGTCACAGAGATGAGACACCTGCTGGTCCATCGTCTTGTCCCAGAGATGAGACACCTGCGCCTGCATCACCTTAGCCCAGTGATCAGACACCTGCTGCTCCATCCCCTTATCCCAGAGATCAGACACCTGCTGCTCCATTCCCTCATCCCAGAGATCAGACACCTGCTGCGCCATCCCCTTGTCCCAGAGATCAGACACCTGAGTTCCTTCATCGTCCCAGAGATCAGACACCTTCTGCTCCATCTCCTTGACCCAGAGTTCAGACACATGCTGCTCCCTCTCCTTTTCCCAGAGATCAGACACATGTTGCCACATTCCATTGTCCCAGAGGTCAGACACCTGCTGCTCCATCGTCTTGTCCCAGAGATGAGACACCTGCGCCTCCATCCCCTTACCCCAGAGATCAGACACCTGCGCCTCCATCCCCTTTGCCCAGAGATCAGACACCTGCTGTTCCATCCCCTTGTCCCAGAGATCGGACACTGGCGGCTCCATCCTCTTCTCCCAGAGATCAGACACCTGGAGCGCCGTCTCATTGCCCAAAGATCACAAACCTGGCACTCCATCCCTTTATCCCGAGATCAGACACCTGCTGCTCCATCACCATGTCCCAGAGTGGATACACCTGCTGCTCCAACCCATTATCCCAGAGATCAGACACATGCTGCTCCAATTCCTTGTCCAAGATATCAGACACCTGCTGCTGCATCACCTTGTCGCAGAGCGGATACAACTGCTGCTCCAGCCCGTTGTCCCAAAGATCAGATACTTTGTGCTCCATCCTCTTGTCCCAGAGATCAGACAGCTGCTGCACCTTCCCCTTGTCCCAGAGATCAGACACCTGCTGCTCCATCGTCATCCCAGAGATCAGACATCTGCTGCACCATTCCGTTGTCCTAGATATCAGACACCTGCTGCTCCACATTCTTGCCCTAGAGATCAGACACCTGATGCTCCATCCCCTTGACCAAGATATGGGACACCTTGAGCTCCATCCCCTTGTCCCGGAGATCAGACACCTGCTACACCATTCCCTTGTCCCAGAGATCAGACACCTGCTGCTCCATCTCCTTGACCCAGAGTTCAGACACATGCTGCTCCCTCTCCTTTTCCCAGTGATCAGACACTTGTTGCCCCATCCCCTTATCCCAGAGATCAGACACCTGCTGCTCTATCCCCTTTTCCCAGAGATCAGATACCTGCTGCTCCATTCCCTTATCCCAGAGATCAGACACCTGCTGCTCCATCCCCTTGTCCCAGCGATCAGACACCTGCTACACCATCCCCTTGTCCCAGAGATCAGACACCTGCTGCTCCATCCCCTTGTCCCAGAGATGAGACACCTGCGCCTCCATCATTTTATCCCAGAGATCAGACACCTGCTTCTCCATCCCCTTACCCCAGAGATCAGACACCTGCTGCTCCATCCCCATCTCCTAGAGATCAGACACCTGGTGCGCCATCTCATTGCCCAAAGTTCACACACCTGGCACTGCATCCCCTTACCCCAGAGATCAGACACCTGCTGCTCAATCCCAATGTCCCAGAGACCAGACACCTGCTCCTCCATCCCCTTTTCCGAACGATCAGACACCTGCTGCTCTATCACCTTGTCCCAGAGTGGATGCACCTGCTGCTCCATCCCGTTGTTGCAGAGATCAGACATCTGCTGCTCCATCTCCTTCTCCTAGATGTCAGACAACTGTTGCTCAATCCCTTTCACCCAGAGATCGTACACTTTGTGCTCCATCCACTTGTTCCCGAAATCAGACACCTGCTGCTTCATCCCCTTGGCCGAAAGACCAGACACCTGCTGCTCTATCTTCGTCCCAGAGATCAGTCACCTGAGCTCCACCATTGTCCCAGAGATCAGACACCGGCTGCTCCATCTTTTTGACCCAGAGTTCAGACACATACTGCTCCCTTGCCTTCTCTGAGAGAGGCGACGCCTGCTGGTCCATCCCCTTCTCCCAGAGATCAGACACCTGGAGAGCCGTCACATTGTCCAAAGATCACACACCTGGCACTCCATCCCTTTATCCCGAGATCAGACACCTGTTCCTCCATCCCCTTGTCCGAGAGATCAGACACCTGCTGCTCCATCACCATGTCTCAGAGTGTATACACCTGCTGCTCCAACCCATTGTCCCAGAGATCAGACACCTGCTGCTCCATTTCCTTACCCCAAAGATCAGACACTTGCTGCTCCATCACCTTGTCGCAGAGAGGATACACCTGCTGCTCCAACCCGTTGTCTCAGAGATCAGACATCTGCTGCTCCATCTCCTTCTCCCAGATATCAGACAACTGCTGCTCCATCCCTTTCACCCAGAGATCGTACATTTTGTGCTCCATCCTCTTGTCCCAGATATCAGACACCTGCTGCTCCATCCCCTTATCCCAGAGATCGGACACCTGCTGCACCATACCCCTGTCCCAGAGATCGGACTCCTGCTGCTCCATCCCCTTGGCCCAAAGACCAGACACCTGCTGCTCCATCGTCATCCCAGATATCAGACATCTGCTGCAGCTTCCCCTTGTCCCAGAGATTAGACAGCGGCTGCTCCATCACCATATCCCTGAGATCGGTCACCTGCTGCGCCATCCCCTTGTCCCAGAGATCGGACACCTGCTGCTCCATCCCCTTGGCCCAAAGACCAGACACCTGCTGCTCCATCCGCTTGTCCCAGAGATCGGACACTGGCGGCTCCATCCCCTTCTCCCAGAGATCAGACACCTGGAGCAACGTCTCATTGCCCAAAGATCACACACCTGGCAATCCATCTCTTTATCCCGAGATCAGACACCGGCTGCTCCATCTTTTTGACCCAGAGTTCAGACACATGCTGCTCCCTTGCCTTCTCTCAGAGAGGCGACGCCTGCTGGTCCAACCCCTTGTCCCAGAGATCAGACACCTGGAGTGCCGTCTCATTGCCCAAAGATCACACACCTGGCAATCCATCTCTTTATCCCGAGATCAGACACCTGCTGTTCCATCGACTTGTCCAAGAGATCAGACACCTGCTGCTCCATCTCCATGTCACAGAGATCAGACACCTGTTCCTCCATCCCCTTGTCCGAGAGATCAGACACCTGCTGCTCCATCACCATGTCCCAGAGTGGATACATCTGCTGCTCCAACCCATTGTCCCAGAGATCAGTCACCTGAGCTCCACCATCGTCCCAGAGATCAGACACCGGCTGCTCCATCTTTTTGACCCAGAGTTCAGACACATGCTGCTCCCTTGCCTTCTCTTAGAGAGGCGACGCCTGCTGGTCCAACCCCTTGTCCCGGAGATCAGCCACCTGCTGCTCCAGATTCTTTCCCTAGAGATCAGACACCTGCTGCTCCATCCCCTTGACCAAGAGATCGGACACATTGTGCTCCATCCTCTTGTCCCGGAGATCAGACACCTGCTACACCATCTCCTTGTCCCAGAGATCAGACACCTGCTGCTCCATCCCCTTCTCCCAGAGATCAGACACCTGGAGTGCCGTCACATTGCCCAAAGATCACACACCTGGAACTCCATCCCTTTATCCCGAGAACAGACACCTGCTGCTCCATCCGCTTGTCCCAGAGATCGGACATTGGCGGCTCCATCCCCTTCTCCCAGAGATCAGACACCTGGAGCAACGTCTCATTGCCCAAATATCACACACCTGGCAATCCATCTCTTTATCCCGAGATCAGACACCTGCTGTTCCATCGACTTGTCCAAGAGATCAGACACCTGCTGCTCCATCTCCATGTCACAGAGATCAGACACCTGTTCCTCCATCCACTTGTCCGAGAGATCAGACACCTGCTGCTCCATCACCATGTCCCAGAGTGGATACATCTGCTGCTCCAACCCATTGTCCCAGAGATCAGACACCTGCTGCTCCATTTCCTTGCCCCAAAGGTCAGACAACTGCTGCTCCATCACCTTGTCGCAGAGAGGATACACCTGCTGCTCCAACCCGTTGTCTCAGTGATCAGACCTCTGCTGCTCCTTCTCCTTCTCCCAGATATCAGACAACTGCTGCTCCATCCCTTTTACCCAGAGATCGTACATTTTCTGCTCCATCCACTTGTCGCAGAGATCAGACACCTGCTGCACCTTCCCCTTGTCCAAGAGATCAGACACCTGCTGCTCCATCTCCTTGTCCAAAGCATCAGACACCTGCTGCTCCATCATCTTCCCAGAGGTCAGACACCTGCTGCTCCATCATCTTCCCAGAGGTCAGAAACTGGCTGCTCCATCACCTTGTCCCAGAGATCAGACACGTGCTGCTCCATCTCCTTGACCCAGAGTTCAGACACATGCTGCTCCCTCTCCTTTTCCCAGAGATCAGACACCTGTTCCCACATTCCCTTGTCCCAGAGATGAGACACCTGATGCTCCATCTCTTGTCCAAAGGATCAGACACCTGCTGCTCCATCATCTTCCCAGAGCTCAGACACCTGCTGCTCCATCCCCTTATCCCAGAGATCAGACACCTGCTGCTCCATTCCCTTATCCCAGAGATCAGACACCTGCTGCTCCATCCCCTTGTCCCAGAGATCGGACACTGGAGGCTCCATCCCCTTCTCCCAGAGATCAGACGCCTGGAGCGCCGTCTCATTGCCCAAAGATCACACACCTGGCACTCCATCCCTTTATCCCGAGATCAGAGCCTTGCTGCTCCATCGCCTTGTCCAAGAGATCAGACACCTGCTGCTCCATCCCCATGTCACAGAGATCAGACACCTGTTCCTCCATCCCCTTGTCCGAGAGATCAGACACCTGCTGCTCCATCACCATGTCCCAGAGTGGATACACCTGCTGCGCCAACCTATTGTCCCAGAGATCAGACACCTGCTGCTCCAATTCCTTGTCCAAGAGATCAGAAACCTGCTGCTCCATCACCTTGTCGCAGAGCGGATACACCTGCTGCTCCAGCCCGTTGTCCCAGAGATCGTACACTTTGTGCTCCATCCTCTTGTCCCAGAGATCAGACACCTGCTGCACCTTCCCCTTGTCCCAGAGATCAGACACATGCTGCTCCATCTCCTTGACACAGAGCTCAGACACATGTTGCTCCCTCTCCGTTTCCCAGAAATCAGACACCTGTTACCCCATCCCCTTATCTCAGAGATCAGACACCTGTTGCTCTATCCCCTTATCCCAGAGATCAGACACCTGCTGCTCGATCCCCTTTTCCCAGAGATCAGACACCTGCTGCGCCATCCCCTTCTCCCAGAGATCGGACACTGGCGGCTCCATCCGTTTCTCTCAGAGATCAGACACCTGGTGCGCCGTCTCATTGCCCAAACATCACACACCTGGCACTCCATACCCTTGTCCCGAGATCAGATACCTGCTGCTCCATCGCCTTGCCCAAGAGATCAGACACCTGCTCCTCCATCCCCTTGTCCAAGCGATCAGACACCTGTTCCTCCATCCCCTTGTCCAAGCGATCAGACACCTGCTGCTCTACCACCTTGTCCCAGAGTGGATACACCTGCTGCTCCATCCCGTTGTCCCAGAGATCAGAAACCTCCTGCTCCATTTCCTTGTCCCAGAGATCAGACACCTGCTGCTCCATCCCCTTGTCCCAGAGATCAGACACCTGCTACACCATGCCCATGTCCCATAGATCAGACATCTGCTGCTCCATCCCCTTTCCCACAGATCAGACACCTGAGCTCCATCATCGTCCCAGAGATCAGACAACTGCTGCTCCACCTCCTTCACCCAGAGGTCAGACACATGCTGCTCCCCCTCCATATCCCAGCGTTCAGACACCTGTTGCCCCATTCCCTTGTCCCACAGATCAGACACCTGCTGCTCCCTCTCCTTGTCCAAAGCATCAGTCACCTGCTGCTCCATCATCCTCCCAGAGCTCAGACACCTGCTGCTCCATCCCCTTGTCCCAGAGATAAGACACCTGCATGTCCATCGTCTTGTCCCAGAGATGAGACACCTGCGCCTCCATCCATTTAGCCCAGAGGTTAGGCACCTGCTGCTCAATTCCCTTATCCCAGAGATGAGAATCCTGCTGCTCCATTCCCTTATCCCAGAGATCAGACACGTGCTGCTCCATCGACTTGTCCCAGATATCAGACACCTGCTGCTCCATCCCCTTATCCCAGAGATCAGGCACCTGCTGCTCCATCACCTTGTCCCAGAGATCAGACACCTGCTGCGCCATCCCCTTGTCCCAGAGATCAGATACCTGAGCTCCATCGTCGTCCCAGAGATCATACACCTGCTGCTCCACCTCCTTCACCCAGAGTTCAGACACATGCTGCTGCCTCTCCTTTTCCCAGAGATCAGACACTTGTTGCCACATTCCCTTGTCCCAGAGATGAGACACCTGCTGCTCCATCTCTTGTCCAAAGGATCAGACACCTGCTGCTCCATCATCTTCCCAGAGGTCAGACACCTGCTGCTCCATCGTCTTGTCCCAGAGATGAGACACCTTCGCCTCCATCCCCTTAGCCCAGAGATCAGACACCTGCCGCTCCATCCCCTTATCCCAGAGATCAGACACCTGTTGCTCCATTCCCTTATCCCAGAGATCAGACACCGGCTGCTCCATCCCCTTGTCCCAGAGATCGGACACTGGCGGCTCCATCTCCTTCTCCCAGAGATTAGACACCTGGAGTGCCGTCTCATTGCCCAAAGATCACATACCTGGCACTCCATCCCTTTATCCCGAGATCAGAGCCTTTCTGCTCCATCGCCTTGTCCAAGAAATCAGACACCTGCTGCTCCATCCCCATGTCACAGAGATCAGACACCTGCTACCCCATCCCCTTAGCTCAGAGATCAGAGACCTGTTGCTCTATCCTCTTATCCCAGAGATCAGACACCTGCTGCTCGATCCCCTTATCCCAGAGATCAGACACCTGCTGCGCCATCCCCTTCTCCCAGAGATCAGACACTGGCGGTTCCATCCCTTTCTCTCAGAGATCAGACACCTGGTGCGCCGTCTAATTGCCCAAACATCACACACCTGGCACTCCATCCCCTTGTCCCGAGATCAGATACCTGCTGCTCCATCGCCTTGCCCAAGAGATCAGACACCTGCTGCTCGATCCCCTTGCCCCAGCGATCAGACACCTGCTACACCATCCTTTTATCCCAGAGATCAGACACCTGCTGCTCCATCCCCTTATCCCAGAGATCAGACACCTGCTGCTCCATCCCCCTCTCCTAGAGATCAGACACCTGGTGCGCCGTCTCATTGCCCAAAGTTCACACACCTGGCACTACATCCCCTTATCCCGAGATCAGACACCTGCTGCTCCATCGCCATGTCCCAGAGATCAGACACCTGCTCCTCCATCCCCCTGTCTGAGCGATCAGACACCTGCTGCTCTACCACCTTGTCCCAGAGTGGATACACCTGCTGCTCCATCCCGTTGTCCCAGAGATCAGAAACCTCCTGCTCCATTTTGCTTGTCACAGAAATCAGACACCTGCTGCTCCATCCACTTGTCCCAGAGATCAGACACATGAACTCCATCATCGCACAGAGATCAGACACCAGCTGCTCCATCTCCTTGACCCAGAGTTCAGACACATGCTGCTCCCTCTCCTTTTCCCAGAGATCAGACACCTTTTTCCCCATCCCCTTGTCCCAGAGATCAGACACCTGCTGCTCCATCCCCTTGTCCCAGAGATCAGACACCTGAACTCCATCATCGCCCAGAGATCAGACACCAGCTGCTCCATCTCCTTGACCCAGAGTTCAGACACATGCTGCTCCCTCTCCTTTTCTCAGAGATCAGACACCTTTTGCCCCATCCCCTTGTCCCAGAGATCAGACACCTGTTGCTCCATCACCTTGTCCCAGAGATCAGAATCCTGCTGCTCCATCCCCTTGTCCCAGAGATCAGACACCTGTTCCTCCATCCCCTTTTCCGAGAGATCAGACACCTGATGTTCCATCACATGGTCCCAGAGAGGTAACACCTGCTGCTCCATCTCCTTCTCCCAGACATCAGACAACTGCTGCTCCATCCCTTTGACACAGAGATCGTACACCTTGTCCTCCATCCCCTTGTCCCGGAGATCGGACACCTGCTACACCATGCCCATGTCCCATAGATCAGACACCTGCTGCTCCATCCCCTTTCCCACAGATCAGACACCTGAGCTCCATCATCGTCCCAGAGATCAGACAACTGCTGCTCCATCTCCTTGACCCAGAGGTCGGACAAATGCTGCTCCCTCTCCATATCCCAGCATTCAGAAACCTGTTGCCACATTCCCTTGTCCCAAAGATCAAACACCTGCTGCTCCATCTCCTTGTCCAAAGCATCAGACACCTGCTGCTCCATCATCCTCCCAGAGCTCAGACACCTGCTGCACCATCCCCTTGTCCCGGAGATCAGACACCTGCTACACCATGCCCATGTCCCAGAGATCAGACACCTGCTGCTCCATCTCCTTGTCCCAGAGATAAGACACCTGCATGTCCATCGTCTTGTCCCAGAGATGAGACACCTGCGCCTCCATCCCTTCAGCCCAGAGGTCAGGCACCTGCTGCTCGATCCCCTTATCCCAGAGATGAGAATCCTGCTGCTCCATTCCCTTATCCCAGAGATCAGACACCTGCTGCTCCATCGACTTGTCCCAGATATCAGACACCTGCTGCTCCATCCCCTTATCCCAGAGATCAGGCACCTGCTGCTCCATCACCTTGTCCCAGAGATCAGACACCTGCTGCGCCATCCCCTTGTCCCAGAGATCAGACACCGGAGCTGCATCGTTGTCCCAGAGATCAGACACCTGCTGCTCCATCTCCTTCACCCAGAGTTCAGACACATGCTGCTCCCTCTCCTTTTCCCAGAGATCAGACACTTGTTGCCACACTCCCTTCTTCCAGAGATGAGACACCTGATGCTCCATCTCTTGTCCAAAGGATCAGACACCTGCTGCTCCATCATCTTCCCAGAGGTCAGCCACCTGCTGCTCAATCCCCTTATCCCAGAGATGAGAATCCTGCTGCTCCATCACCTTGTCGCAGAGAGGATAAACCTGCTGCTCCAACCCGTTGTCTCAGAGATCAGACATCTGCTGCTCCATCTCCTTCTCCCAGATATCAGACAACTGCTGCTCCATCCCTTTCACCCAGAGATCGTACATTTTGTGCTCCATCCTCTTGTCCCAGAGATCAGACACCTGCTGCACCTTCCCCTTGTCCCAGAGAACAGACACCTGCTGCTCCATCCCCTTATCCAAGAGATCGGACACCTGCTGCACCATCCCCCTGTCCCAGAGGTCGGACTCCTGCTGCTCCATCCCCTTGGCCCAAAGACCAGACACCTGCTGCTCCATCGTCGTCCCAGATATCAGACATCTGCTGCACCTTCCCCTTGTCCCAGAGATTAGACAGCTGCTGCTCCATCACCTTATCCCAGAGATCGGTCACCTGCTGCGCCATCCCCTTGTCCCAGAGATCGGACACCTGCTGCCCCATCCCCTTGGCCCAAAGACCAGACACCTGCTGCTCCATCGTCGTCCCAGATATCAGACATCTGCTGCACCATTCCATTGTCCAAGAGATCAGACACCTGCTGCTCCATCGCCTTCTCTCAGAGAGGCGACGTCTGCTGGTCCATCCCCTTGTTCCGGAAATCAGACACCTGCTGCTCCACATTCTTGCATAGAGATCAGACACCTGCTGCTCCATCCCCTTGACCAAGAGATCGGACACCTGAGCTCCATCATCGTCCCAGAGATCAGACACCTGTTGCCCCATTCCCTTGTCCCAGAGATCAGACACCTGCTGCTCCATCCCCTTGGCCCAAAGACCAGACACCTGCTGCTCCATCATCGTCCCAGAGATCAGACACCTGTTGCCCCATTCCCTTTGTCCCAGAGATCAGACACCTGCTGCTCCATCTCCTTCACCCAGAGTTCAGACACATGCTGCTCCCTCTCCTTTTCCCAGAGATCAGACACTTGTTGCCACATTCCCTTGTTCCAGAGATGAGACACCTAATGCTCCATCTCTTGTCCAAAGGATCAGACACCTGCTGCTCCATCATCTTCCCAGAGGTCAGACACCTGCTGCTCCATTTCCTTGCCCCAAAGATCAGACACCTGCTGCTCCATCACCTTGTCGCAGAGAGGATAAACCTGCTGCTCCAACCCGTTGTCTCAGAGGTCAGACATCTGCTGCTCCATCTCCTTCTCCCAGATATCAGACAACTGCTGCTCCATCCCTTTCACCCAGAGATCGTACATTTTGTGCTCCATCCTCTTGTCCCAGAGATCAGACACCTGCTGCACCTTCCCCTTGTCCCAGAGAACAGACACCTGCTGCTCCATCCCCTTATCCAAGAGATCGGACACCTGCTGCACCATCCCCCTGTCCCAGAGGTCGGACTCCTGCTGCTCCATCCCCTTGGCCCAAAGACCAGACACCTGCTGCTCCATCGTCGTCCCAGATAACAGACATCTGCTGCACCTTCCCCTTGTCCCAGAGATTAGACAGCTGCTGCTCCATCACCTTATCCCAGAGATCGGTCACCTGCTGCGCCATCCCCTTGTCCCAGAGATCGGACACCTGCTGCCCCATCCCCTTGGCCCAAAGACCAGACACCTGCTGCTCCATCGTCGTTCCAGATATCAGACATCTGCTGCACCATTCCATTGTCCGAGAGATCAGACACCTGCTGCTCCATCGCCTTCTCTCAGAGAGGCGACGTCTGCTGGTCCATCCCCTTGTTCCGGAAATCAGACACCTGCTGCTCCACATTCTTGCATAGAGATCAGACACCTGCTGCTCCATCCCCTTGACCAAGAGATCGGACACCTGAGCTCCATCATCGTCCCAGAGATCAGACACCTGTTGCCCCATTCCCTTGTCCCAGAGATCAGACACCTGCTGCTCCATCTCCTTGTCAAAAGGATCAGACGCCTGCTGCTCCATCTCCTTATCCAAAGCATCAGACACCTGCTGATCCATCATCTTCCCAGAGGTCAGACACCTGCTGCTCCATCTCCTTGTCACAGAGATGAGACACCTGCTGGTCCATCGTCTTGTCCCAGAGATGAGACACCTGCGCCTCCATCACCTTAGCCCAGTGATCAGACACCTGCTGCTCCATCCCCTTGTCCCAGAGATATACACCTGCATGTCCATCGTCTTGTGCCAGAGATGAGACACCTGCACCTCCATCCCTTTAGCCCAGAGGCCAGGCACCTGCTGCTCCATCCCCTTATCCCAGAGATGAGACTCCTGCTGCTCCATCCCCTTATCCCAGAGTTCAGACAACTGCTGCGCCATCCCCTTGTC